>NC_056747.1:182785800-183001402 GCF_019279795.1 Protopterus annectens | reverse complement strand
GGCTGGGGGGCTCAAAAGGAGGCAGTGTGAGCTTTTCTAAGACAAAGTTGAGGTCCCATGTTCGTATTGGTGCTCTCCTTGGGAGTCTTATGTTTTTTGCCCCTCTGAGGTACTGTCTTAGTAGTGGATGAGAGAAAATAGGAGGTTCCGTATTGTAATGAGCTGAAATGGCAGATACATGGATCTTAATTGATGAGAAGGATAGGCCTTTGTCCAGCATCTCAATTAGGTATTGTAAAATCTGAGGAATACCAGGAACAAGCGGTTCAAGTCCTCGTGCCTGGTTCCTAGCAAAGAATCTCTTCCATTTTTCTGCATAAGATTTCCTGGTGCTGGGCCTCCTGGCTTCCAAAATGACACCCATAACTGCTTTAGAGAGAGGAGTGTTCTGAGTGGCTATATTATTCGCCATGCAGCCAGATTTAATGTTCTGAGTGGGCTGTGCAGGATCCGATTGTTTTGTTGGGTCAGCAGATGAGGAATTTGAGGTAAAGTCCAGGCTTGCCCTTGAGACAAGTTCTTTAGGATTGGGTACCAGTGCTGGCGTGGCCAGTCTGGGGCAATCAGAACCATTTTTGGCTTCTCTTGTCTGACTTTTAGGAGTACCTTGGGGAGTAGAGGTAGTGGTGGATAGGCATAAACTGTTAGGCTTTCCCAGCTGAATGATAGAGCATCCACCTTCCATGCTTGTGAGTGATAAGTCCTTGTGCAGAATCTCTGTAGTTGGCATTTGTGAGGGGAGGCAAATAGATCTATGTACGGGCATCCCCATTTCTTTGTTATCATGCTGAAGACTTGTGGATCTAGTTTCCACTTGTGAGGGTCCATGAGGTTTCTGCTTAGTTTGTCTGCCAGAGTATTTTTCTTTCTCGTCAGGAATTGTGCCTGCAGATGTACTTGATAGGCCAGTGCTGTGTTTCATAAAGTCATGGCTTGCCTGCAGAGGGGGTAGGAATGCGTGCCCCCTTGCTTATGTACCACATGACCGTAGTATTGTCCGTCTTTAGTAATAGTGGTCCTGGATGTAGTAGATCCTTGAAGGCTGTCAGGGCATTCTGGACAGCTAGCATCTCTTTTTGATTGATATGCAGATGCATTTGGTCTGTGGGCCACTTGCCCTGTATACATTTTCCTGCCATGTGTGCTCCACAGGCATAATCCGATGCATCTGTTGTTAGTGTCTGCCTGGCTGTGGGTAAAGTGAAAGGCTGTCCCTTGTTGTGGTGACAGGCCAGTGCCCACCATCGAAACTCTTGTTGCAGGCAGGGAATGAGAGTAATTATTGTTTCCAGGTTGTGGCAATGTTGAGTCCAAACACTTTTTAGATACCATTGTAGCTTCCTCATATGAAGTCTTGCATATGGAATTAGCAGGATGCAGGATGCCATGAAGCCCAAAGCCTGCAGAATTTTTCTTGTAGGTAGCTGCGTCTTTGTTGCCATCATTTGAAAGTTATGAGTCAGTTGCCTTTGTTTGTCTGGTGTGAGATAAGCCATCTGGGCAGTTGTATTTAAGCTTGCACCCAGGAATATTATCTCTTGAGAGGGCACTAGTTTTGATTTATTTTCGTTTACTGTTTACCCTAGGCAAATTAGTAATCTTTTTACAAACGCCAGATGCTTTAACAGAATGTCCTTGCTGTCCGCTTGAATAAGGCAGTAACCCAAGTAGGGATATATTTGAATTCCTTTTTGTCTACAAAATGCAACTACTGGTGCCAGGCATTTTGTGAAAACCCTGGGCGCAGTAGATAAACCAAATGGCAGTGCAGAGAATTGGTAGTGCACTGAGCCAGCTATGAATTTGAGGTATCTTCTGCAAGATTGTCTGACTGGGACATGCAGGTATGCCTCTGAGGTCCAAGGTAACTAGCCAAGCACTCTTGCCCAGCATGGGTAGAAGTTGCTGCAGTGTCAACATTTTGAATTTTGGAGCTTCCAGGAAAGTATTTAGAGTAGACAGGTCCAGTATTGGTCTCCAAGCTTTGCCCTTTTCTGGGTACCAAGAAAAGTCTTGAGTAAAATCCTTGTCCCTGCTCTTGCTGTGGTACTTTTTGGATAGCCCTCATGTCCATGAGAGCAGAAATTTGTTTTTGTGCCTCTACCCATTGATTGTGTGGCAGGTCTGGCATACCATTTGACCTTGGTAGGGTGTGAAAGTGGAATCTGTAACCCTGGGAAACAACATTCAGTACCCATTTGTCCTGGGTGATCATGTGCCAATTTTGTGAGAAAAGTGCTAGTTTTCCCCCTAAGGGAGCTGCCAAAAGGTAAGAGCTTGGCATTGGTAGAGGAAAGTCATTGGGACTGTTTCCTATAAGGTTGTGATTTGTCTTCTCTGCCTTTGGGGGCTGAAGCACCCCATTGCTTAGGTCTGTATGAGCCTTGGGGCTGAGATCTGCCTCTTGGGCATCTGTATCTGCCTCTTTGTGGCCTGTCTGACACTGGAAAGGACCAATTTTTAGAAGGCCAGTTCCTGCTAAACCTGGGTGGCTGAACCTGTAAGAAATCCTTTACTGTCTGCATTGATTTTGCTTTATCCTCCATTTTCTTTAACACCTCTTCTGCCTTAACACCAAACAAAGTATCATGTTGTAATGGAGCATCCAACAATTTTGCTTTAACATGATCAGGTAAACTTTGTTCTTTTAACCAAGCATGCCTTCGAATGATGGAACCTGTAACTGTGGCTCTGCAAGAAGCCTCTAATGATTCAAAACCACATTGCAAAGTATGCTTTCCCACTTGTTCAGCTGCATGCAATAAATCCTGCATTTCCTTATTTTCAAAACATTCTCAGCTTGTAAGCATTTTCTGTTTTAGCAAAGACATTAGATACTGTTGATATTTAAGCATGTGAAACTGGCAGTTTAAAGCCCTTACAGCTAAAGTAGAAGAGGTGTAAACTTTTTTCCCCCATCTGTCCAGTGCTCTAGAATCCCTATCAGAGGGAACAGGGTTTTTTGCAGTGGAAGCCTTGACCCCTTTGGGACCCTGAGAAATTGTTTCTGGGTCAGCAGCAGGGTTTTTATAAAGAAATTTATGAGAATCTGGGACCCTGTAGTACCTATCTGGCTTAACTGATGCACGGGGTAAAGAATCAGGAGACAAACTGGATTCAGAAAATACATCAACAACAATATCTAGTACAGGGGGAATAGCAAGGGGCCTGTGCTGAGGCAGTAAAAGAAAGTCTCTGAGCCTTTTCTTGGATTCTGAATAATCCTGGCTCTCCGAATGGAAATGCTCCCTCATGGTGTGCAGAGTTTCCCCAAAAGAGTAATCCTCAGGAGGAGGGGCTGAAGGGATAGATTCTTCAGCGTCAGAGTCCTCATAGGGAGGAAGAGAATATCCCTGTTCTGAGGAGGAATCAGAGGAAATAGAAACCTGGTCAGAGGAACCATAGTCAGTATCTTGCCTAGGCCTTTTATCAGGAGTGGGATGGGAACCCTTGATTAGAGTAATTAGGTCCTCGCCATTTTAAGCATCTGTTTCTTTGGCATGGGTGACTGTCCAGGTGAATGCTGTACTTGTTTCTTCGTCTTTAAAGGTGTTCTGGACTTTGCCTTGGCTGCTGAAGTGGTCTTGACAGTAAGCTGTGAAGGTCTGAAAACACCCTCAGAAGCCGATGCTGCTCAGCGGCTCCGGACACATCTGAGGGAATACTTTCCCTAGGCCCAATACCTTGAGTTTCCAGAGGCCTAGTTGTCTCCACTTGGGAGTCGGAGGCGGCCTGTGGCTCTGAGATAGGGGGTGTCAGGGGCTGCGAAAGTGCCTCACTGAGCACCGGCGAACTGGCGACTGGCCTAGAAGACGCTTCTTCGTCGGTTTTGGACCTCGGATGCCTGTCCTTTTCTTTGTCCTTGCGTTTTTTATAAACTTCGGTCGTCGGTTGTTCCGACGGCATTATATAGTTAAACCTTTGGCCAAAGTAGTGCAAAGCAAAATCGAACAGATGCTTAATAGTGCATTGGTTGAATCTAGCGCAAAACCGACAACTAGCAACGTCGTGGTCAGGGCCTAGGCAAGGAATACAGTAAGAACGAAAATCCTTATGAGGTATTTGCTTCCCACAAGAAATACAATTGTTAACTTTACTGACATCGGTCTGGAGCAAGAAAGTTTCCCCAACGGGGTACTTAGCTTTATTGAAGACTTCAGATCTGAAATTCAATTTCGAAATTCTCAGGAGTCGGACGACCGGCACTTGCGAACTGCTTTTGCTTCGGGCACTGCGCGGCAAAAAAGACTGAAGAAAATGGTGTCAACTGCATCTTTTATACCGCTGGTGCACTGACGTCAGGGAAGAGGCGACAGCAACCGACGTCGGACCAGGACTTTGGAATTCAGGCCGACTGCGGGTAGCCTGCCAGCAGGATAACCCAAGTGTAATGACTGCAACAGTGAAACACGAACATCTAAGGCTGTTAACAAGGTCAGCAAGATGGGGCATGTCCGAGAAAGTGCAAAATTAGTAAACTGAGGATCCATCATGACATGCTGTGTTGGACTGGTAAGAGATTTGCAGTTATATCAAGACAGCAGAGGATCGGGTGAATATTAAATTAATGATGGGAACTGGATAGGGAGCTATGCAGCTGATGGAAATAATTTACACTGTCTTAAGAGACTAGCATCAGCAGTAAAGTGCATAAAGAATAAGGTTAAATGGGACATCAGTAGTTTTGGGAGCAGCTAGGTAAAAAAAGTCATAGTGATTCAGCCTCTAAAGCAAGGGTTTAGGGAATGCTGCATTTAGTTCTGATAGGATTTGTGAGTTAGACTGGACCAAGTTGAGCTATGCTTCAAGTCAAGCTACAAAAGGACAGCAAATTGTAAGTAGACCGAAGGACAGAAGTGGACAGAAGAGGACAAGTGTAAAGGTAAAAGTGAAGCAGAAGAGTCGAGGCAGACATGCCATAGTTTTAACTTTGGTACTAACAAAAACCTATTCAGCCTTGACAGGTCTATGATAGACCTCAAAGTCCTTTATTTTCTCAGTACTACAGACAGCCTTTAACAGAATCTTGTATATTCCTCCCTTTTTGGTAGTCATGGTTTAAAAAGTTTTCCAACAGAGGTAGAAAACAAAAGAATTTGTTCCTTCGGGAAAGGGGAAAGCCCTTAAAAATCGATCCTGTCCTATTAATTCGCAAACACACCCAAATGG
Organism: Protopterus annectens; assembly: GCF_019279795.1. Taxonomy (NCBI): domain Eukaryota; kingdom Metazoa; phylum Chordata; order Ceratodontiformes; family Protopteridae; genus Protopterus; species Protopterus annectens. The sequence continues at coordinate 182,996,233 of NC_056747.1, read as the reverse complement.
CTCCCTATTTTTGAGGATGGTAGGATTTAAGAATTGGCAGAGTGGTGTGGGATTTCTGGGAGATTAGCTTGACCTAGTCATAGCTGCTCCTTCTGCTGTTCCTGGCCCTGAGGGCTTAAATTTTTTTTGCTGTGCCAGCCATTATTTTCCACAGAGTGGCCGTTCCCCTTTGTGCAGCTAACATCTTGTTTAGAGAAATGGCCAGCTCTTAGAAGATAAATTTTCAGTTGCACTCTTGGGACCTGAGAATGAGGGGAAAAAAAGCTTTAACTGCTACTTGGCCTTCTCTTTTTCCTCCAGTCTCTTCAAAACTTTCTAAGCCATGAATCCAAATGACAGGACCTTATGTAGATGCAATCAGAAGCTTCAACCTGAGATGAGGTGGTAAGGGCTGTGTCCCACAGCTAGGCACATCTTTAAATTACTGGCCATTGTAGTTGCTGCCCTGCATGATGAATGGAATGCACCATGGAATAATTTACCACCTCAGCAGAGATGGTCCATAAGTGCAACATTTTATGTCCTAGGTCCTTGTCCTCCATCTCCTTTACCTTAGATTTCAGACAGTCAAGGAAAGATTCCCATAACTTGAGCATGTCCAGTATGTCAGTTCAAGGCCCTAAAATCCAAGGTAGCAGATGTAGGTGTCCTTCTCACAGCCAGAGTGGCAGATGTGAATGTCCTTTTTTCTGAAGCAATAAATAATAATGAAACCAGATGCTCCAAAAGACCAGGACCCGTCTCGGCAACTCAAAACTTTATTAAATAATAAAAAACACGACTACTGTTCAAACAAATAATGAACAAGTCAGTTTAAAATTATATGGTTTAGCACTTTCGTCTTCCCGTTGTGACATCATCAGAACCATATAATTAAAGCAACAAAGCCATTTTACAAAAGCCTTCAACACACCCCCACAAATTGACCAATCAAGTACTTCTTAACACTTTAAAAACCATAAAACATTATCGGCAAGGCTACATATTGACCTTATGTACATTTTACATACCAAAGTAGAAAATAAAAACACAAGACAATTTATAAAAAGTAACTAACTACACAAATAAACTTTTTTAAGTTACATGTCTGTTAATCAATGAAACAAATCTCTTTATATTTGCGTGTATTACATTTTAATTGATCTGTCCTTTAATTCACTCACTATAGATATATTTTCATTTAAGCCCGGCATTGCCGTGGCAACCAAATCTAAGCTGCCAAAACATTACGTAGCAGCTTGTTTTTCCAGTCTCCATTGTGTACTGACACTTCTACTTGATCCACTGCAAAAACTTGAATTTCACAAACCCTGAACATACTAATGAATGTCTAGCTAAGGCACTTTTGTTGTCTTTACGCTGAATACTATTTAAATGTTGATATATGCTCTTGTTGAATGCATTATTGATTTTGCCAATATAAATTGCCTGACAGATGGTGCAAACTGCAAGGTATATCACCCTTACTGATCAACAATTACATTTGCCACCCCTATCACATTCTTTAATTCTACTATATAGCCAACCACCATAATCACAATCAATGTATGAACATTGATTACAATGTCCACATGTCGAATTATTTGTAAAACTACCTAAAGTGGCAATCTGCTTCTTTTCCAATATATTCTTAAAATTACTCCTTTTATAGGTAAATGTTGGTTTTATATCCTTGAATTTCTTGGTGCTACCACACCCAAAAATAAACCAATTTTTACAATACTTTTTTGAATTCCCTTTGCATAAAGGGGCACATGAGGACCAATGACCATGAACAAACGCTTGATTTAAACACTCACATGGTTCTCCATTACACTAGAGATGCAATTTGCACAGTCTGTCAGGCATTTTATATTGGCAAAACCAGTAATGCATTCAACAAGCATGTATATCAACATTTACGTAGTATTCGGCGTAAAGACAACAAAAGCTCCTTAGCTAGGCATTCATTAGTATGTTCAGGGTTTGTAAAATTCAAGTTTCTTGCAGTGGATCAAGTAGAAGTGTCAGTATACAATGGAGACTGGAAAAACAAGCTGTTATGTAAAGAGATGTTTTGGCAGCTTAGATTTGATGCCATGGCAATGCCGGGCATAAACGAAAACATCTCTATAGTGAGTGAATTAAAGGACAGATCACTTAAAATATAACATACACAAATATAAAAAGGTTAGTTTCATTGATTAATAGGCATATAACATAAAAAACTGTGCAGTCATTTCCTTTTTATAAATGTCTTGTCTTTCTATTTTCTACTTCGATATGTGAAATGTACATAAGGTCAATATGTAGGCTTGCCAATCATGTTTTAAGGTTTTTCCAAGTATGAAAAATTACTTCATTGGTAAATTTTTGGGGGTGTGTTGAAGGCTTTTATAAAATGGCTTTGTTGCTTTGATTATATGGTTCTGATGATGTCACAACAGGAAGACAAAAGCGCTAAACCATACAATTTTAAAATGAAGCGCTAAACCATATCATTTTAAAATGACGCGCCAAACCATATAATTTTAAAACAACTTGTTCAATATTTGTTTGAAGAGTAGTTGTGATTTTTATTTTTTAATAAAGTTCTGAGTTGCCGAGATGAGTCCTGGTCCTTTGGAGCATCTGGTTTCGTTATTTGATTTTTTAACCGAGATTGTATACCTTCGTTTTTTTCTTCTTGGATTTTTTCTGAAGCAGGTAAGGTTTATACTCTTCCTGGGAATGAAGTTCTTACATGATGCCAAACAGGGTCCTATTTCTGGAATCTGGAAAACTTACAGCTAGATCAGCAGGAAAGTTTTTGTACAGGACCTTATGGGAATTCTGGACCCAATAAAAAGTCAAAATTCCTCAAGGAGTGAGGGGGAGGGGGTCAAGCTTCACTGATGCATTTTATGAAGACCTCTTTCATGGCTTCAAAGAGTGCAGCAAAAGCTATAAACTTAAAGTCCTGAACCTAATTTGGGCCTCAGAATATTCTTTTACATCCCACTGGAACATCACCTCTATCATGTGACAGGTGTCCCCAAAAGAAAGAGATATTCTCACCGGGAAGCAGAGGATACGGTGTCAGATTCACAGAGCTAATATCAGAATCTGGGATGTCAGAATCTTCTACCTAGGTTTTATCACTCTCTTTCTGGAAAGGACATGTCATGGATTTCTAAAAGCTCATTACATTTTGCGCCAACTGAAATAACATCTTTGGATGAAGCCTGGGTTGTTGGCTGGGTCGAGGAATTCCTTAGCTTAGACTGTAGCAACCTATCTAGTGCCGGATTCTGCTTCAGTGCTTTAGCCTCAGATGACTAAGTTAATCCTCCTTGGATACTTGGGACACAAACAGGCATCCAACACTTAGGGTCTCGGGGAGTCTCTTCTTGAACACACAACAGAATGCCACCCTCACGTTTGCTGATGACTATATGGATGCCTGCTGCAAGAGCCCTCAGACAGGCCTCCAAGTCAAGCAGCCACACAGCAGTTTTGGCCAGGAGGACATGCAGCCTCCACAGGGATCATGATAGAGGTTTTGGTCAAGACCAATTCTGACAACGCGAGCTGGAAATGCACTTCAGCAATTTCAGTGTTGCCAGACCTATGGAAACCTTCAAACTCAGTCACTGTTTCCTAAATCAGTCACTGGTTTCCTAAATAATCTCCAGTGTGGTGCTCCTGTGAGTGCTTGCTTTTTAAGATGTGGCTCATGGAGGCTTTGGCTGATGCCAGGGTAGAACACACACACGCCTCCTTTTGACCTAGGCATTCCCAGAGATATTTTGCCCTATGAAGGATGGTCCCTGGGATTAATCTAGCATGTGTGGATAACCATCCCTCTCTTGTTCTGGCTCTAGACAACACACACATTGGAAATCCTTGTTTGGAATTCTTTCCGCATGCCACAATATTCACTTTTTCTACATCATAACTAAGAAAAGCACTCTTACAATTAGTCAGCTAGAAAGATTCAATTACAAAGACCATTAAAAAATTCCCCGAGGGTACTTACTGCAAAACTTGAAGTAGCTCGACATGCTTTACTGGCAATGTAGAGTACTGCATGCGGTGCTGACAATGCTAAATATCTGCATGCAATGAAGAATGAACTACAGCAGCAAAAACCTGAAATGGTATTATACCAGACCCCTCTTGTACTACCAATGTCTTGACATCCAAGAGGGATGGAGTCAGCCATGGCCGGTAAAGAAAAGACAGAGCTGTGGAAGTCAGGCTGGTTGTTGGGCTCCTGTAGGCAGGAACCTCAGACATGGCGACTTCCACAATGAATATTATGATGAATATCAAAAGTGTGTTAAAAAAAAGACAATGGCTGATGGTGGATGGAGATGATGTGTTGAAGAAGCTCAACTGTGACAGTCAGGAAAGTACTGTTGTGCAAGAACTTACCATACCTTAGATGCCCTTCTCTTCTATATGCTGCTGTGTTCATGACATCAGGGAGTTTACTTCTATTGAACTCACACGTCTGGCCATTATACAAAAGTTAACTGCTACTGCTAGGGTGCGCATGATGTCCCCCGCCTCTGTCGGATGGTTGTAAATGGACATCGGGTATAAACCAGACATCAGCATGCACCTCTATAGGTAGATAAGGGTAAATCCTGGTCATCAGAGGAAACAAATTTCAGAATCCCGGTCAAAAGTATCATAAGTAAACTCAGTCCTAGGTCTCAAAGGGGGAAGGTTGGCTTTCCCCGATTAAAGTAATAAGGTCTTCAGTGATTCTTATTTGTTTTTTACGCATAGGTTCCTGATCATGTGGTCAGGGCGGCAGTTTTCTAGGCATGGTTCGAGTTTTAGGCCTTGAAGAAGATGGCGTCAATTTGATATGCAAGTCAGTAGGCCTTCATACACCCTCAGAAGCCGGTGCCTACACAGCGGCTCTGGACCCATCCAAGGTAGAGACATCCTCAGGTTCAACAGTTGAAGCATCTCGCGGCATACCGGACTCCGAATGGGTCTGAGTAGAGGCCTGCGAATCTGAAGTAGCGGGTATTAGGGGCTGCGAAAGTGCCTTACTGAATACCGGCGAACTCACGACTGGCTTAGGAGAAGAGTCGTCGGCAGCTTTGGACCTAGGCGGCCTGTGTCTGTCTTTATCTTTGCGTTTTTTTCGTAATGTTGGTAGTCGGATGGCTTACTGAAGACATATCTGGATAACTGAACCAAGCACAAAAATATTTAGAAGCGAAAATATACAGACAACGGATAGCTTGTTGTTTAAATAAGGCACAAAACCGACAGCGAGGTACATTGTGGTCAGGGCCTAGGCAAGGAATACAGTACGAATGAAAATCTTTATGAGGTATTTGCTTTCTACAAGAAATGCAATTATTTACTTTTACTGACATCGGTTTAGAGCAAGAAAAAGTTTCCCCAATGGGGTACTTCGCTTTAGTTGAAGACTTCGGTTCTGAAACTCGAAAACGAAAACTTCAGGAGTCGGCCGACTGGCACTTGCAAACTGCTTCTGCTTCGGGCACCGCAAAGCAAGAAAGACTAATGTAATGGTGTCGGCTGCATGTTTTACACCCTGACTACCTGACATCACAGAAGAAGAGACAGCAACTGACGCAGGACCCAAGACTTTGTTAATCAGGACGACTGAGGGCTACTGCAAGCAGATAACCCAAATGTGATGACTGCAACACAAACACGAAGAACATCTGAATGTCACTGGAATCTGTGACTACGGAGTGGCTACTCTGGGAAACTGGAATCAGGCAAGTGTGAGGGGGAAGGCTGGGTGGGAAACTATACAGTAGTACATAGAAGTGAAGGACATCTAAGGTTAGGTTATGGTAAGTTCTTACACAACAATACTATGTCCTTCTATTCATATGCTGCTGTACTCATGACATCAGGGAGAGTGCAAAAGCTCCTGCCCTAAAGAAGGGGTGTTGGACCACAAGCACTTTCCACAAACTCATGGAGGATGGCTCTGGCAAATCCTGCCCTGGCTTTAGAGACAAAATTCAGCTTATAGTCTATGGTGAACGTGTGAACTGAGGACCAAGTAGCTGCCTCTAGGAAAGCAGCTGTGTCCAATCCTTTAAGGAAAGCCCCTGAGGAGGACACTGCCCTGGCTGAGTGTGCCCTAACTGGGGCTGGGAGTGACTTACCATGGTTGGTGTAGCAAAAGGAAATGTTTTGTGATATCCAAGAGGATGTAGTTTGGAAGGAAACAGGTTGACCTAGAGCTCTAGGGTGACAGGAGATGACGAGCCTGTAAGATTTTTGGAAATATTTGGTTTTGCCAAATAAAACCTGAGCTGTGTACATCTAGGGAGTGAAGTATCCTCTTCGCTCATTTCTGCGGAGTGGGGAAAAAGATTGGCAAGTTGACGGTCCGATTTAAGGAAAAATCATTTACCACTTTGGGCATGACAGTGGGGTTAGTACGCAAACATACACTGCCCTTGTGGAAGACAGTGAAGGGGAGGTATGCCATAAGGGTCTGGAGTTTGGAGACCCTTCTGGCAGAGGTTATGGCCACCAAGAGTATGGTCTTCCAACTGCAGTGTTGGAGGGAGCAATCTTTGGCTGGTTCAAATGGTGGTAGATTCAATTTTTCTATGACAAACCTAAGGTCCCAAGGAGGCGGAATGGGTTTTCTTGGTGGCCTGAGGTGTAGTGCCCCTACCAGGAATGGGTTTTCTTGGTGGCCTGAGGTGTAGTGCCCCTACCAGGAAGAGTTTGATCTCTAATCTAGATGCTAAAGGTGGTACCAGGGGCAGGCATGGTGAGACGGCAGATAGGTGGATTTTAATGGAGGTGTATGATCGTCCGAATTTCATAAGGTCACATAGGTAGGACAAGACCAATGGGGGCTCTGCCATCAGTGGTTGTAGGTTGTTTTTTTGACACTATAAGGAAAATCTCTTCCATTTTAAGAGGTAAGATTTTCTAGTAGTTGGTTTTCTGGCCTCCTGCAGAAACTGGATCACATTCTCTGTATATCTGAAGGGAATCAATGCCCTATCACCCACAATGTGAGATTCAGTGTGGGCAGCCGAGGGTGTGTGTGTGTTTTCTTGTCCTGTGTGCGCAAGTGCATTCTCTGGGGTAACTTGTGGTGATTGCCCTTGGCTAAGTGAAATAGTGGGTGGGGGACCAATGCTGCCTTGGCCAGAAGGGAGTTACCAGCAAGATTTGAGGCCATTCCTTCTGAATTTTCAGGAGGACTTTTTGAATGAGAGGGAAGGGGGGAATGCATATGCGTACATCCCCTTCCAAGAGACTGATAGAGCATCCACCTTCCAAGCCTCTGGGTGAGGTGCCCTGGAGCAGAAGGTCGGGAGCTGTCTGTTCATGGGGGAGGCAGAGAGATCCACATTCAGAATACCTCATCGATAGACCTGGTCCAGAAAGACTTCCCTGTTCAACAACCATTTGTGAGACAGGGTCATGGTCCTGCTTAAGGAATCTGCCATTACATTGCCTGTGGAGGGAATATACACTGCTTGAAGAAGGATTTGTTTCTACAGTGCTATTTCCCAAGCCTGCAGTACCAGTCTGCCCAGGAGGTAGGATCCCCCCCCCCAGTTTGTTGATGCACCACAGCACAGTGGTGTCTGTGCACCACCTCAGGGTGCCTGGGAGAAGTTGACCCTTGAAAATATCCAATGCTAGTATCAAGGCTCTCACATTTCCTTGATACTGATGTGATCTTTTTGTTGAGTGGGGGTCCATGTATTCCTCTCTCTCCAATGTCTTAGGGATACTCCCCCAGCCTGTGTCTGAAGCATCTGTGAAGAGGTCTTGGTTTGGGGGTGTGGGCTGTAGGGGCAGGCCGGATCTGACTGAATCTGGGAGATCCACCACTTCAGCTCCTTGGACAGGCAAGGAAGTATGGGGATCATGAACTCTAGAGGATGTAGGTGTTGTTTCCAGATATTTCCCAGATACCAATGGAACTTCCTCATGTGTAGCCTTGCTAGGGGCCCATGGGGATAGTCGAGGCCACGAATCCTAAGATTCTGAGGAATTTCCTGGCTGAGATGGTTTGAGAGGAAGGATTCCCTGGAAGAAAGATGCAAGGGTTGCAATCTTTTCTGGTGGCGGGGAAGCCATCACTTCCCTTGCCAGAATCAACATCCTAGAAACAACTGATCCTGAGATTCTGTCAGGGAGGATTTTTTGTGATTTATGGTGAATCCCAGACCTGTAAGCGGGAAGATGGTGAACTGCAGGTGTTGCAAGGCCATGGAACTTGAAGACACCCAGATAAGGATCTCATCTAGATAGGGAAAAAGCTGTATTCCCTTTATCCTGGCGAAAGCCATGACTGGGGCCAGACATTTTGTAAATACTCTTGGGGCTGAAGAAAGAACAAAAGATAAAGCACAAAACTCAGTGTGCAGAATCCACTGAGAAGCAGTGGTACTTTTTGAATAGTGGATGGATGGGATGTACAAGTAGGTGTCCTTTATGTCCAAGGACACTAGGAATCCCTGAGGCAGAATGACAGTAAGAAGGGTAGAGAGAGACAGCATCCTAAAGGCGGGGACTCGGAGGAAGGTGTTGAGGTGGAATAGGTCCAGGATAGGCCTCCAGGGACCTTCCTTCCTGGGGACCAGTAAAATTCTTGAGTAAAATCCCTTTCCTTTTGCAGAAGACGGGACCTCTTGAATGTTCCTTGAGCAAGACGTGCCTGAAGGATTGGAAGGAAAGGTTTGGTCTCTGGGCAGGGGAGGGATGCCTTCCAGAGACGCCTTCCAGAGACGGTCTGGCCTCCCAGGTCATGAAGTATCTCTGTTTTAGGATAGATAGGGCCCAGAGTCCTGGGTAGCCTGCTTCTAAGTAGGAAGGGAGAGGCTAATGGAAAGAGGGGTGCCTGGGTGGAGGGCCTGGTAGTCACAGACTACCAAGCTTTCCCCTGAAAGGACTGTTTAGAGGGTGGAGGAGAGAGACCTGGACGAGTGCTGTTTCCTGTGGTCCTTTCTAGGTTTAGCTTGCATTTGCTCTGCAGAGGACCAAACAAAAGAAGTTTTAGCTGGGTAGTTTCTCTGAAAGCATGGAACTGGGGAGGCAAAGATATGTCTCAATTCCTGCAGTTCCTTGCCTTTGGTCTGGAGGGTCTTAAAGAGTTCAAGAGCTTGCCTTTGATGTCATCAGGGAGGGGTTGCAATCTTAACCAGGAGTATCTCCTGATGACACATCCAGAGGTGGCAGCCCTTGCAGATGCTTCTACGGTGTTGTAGCTGCACTTGGCATAGTCACTTGTGTGCAGTTCAGGAGAGAGGAAATCTTGGCTTTAGCAGGGGAGTCAGGGAGCTCTCCCAGTTGCTTGACCACATCTTCCAAGAGAGCCAAGGAATACTGCTAGGGTGGCAGAAGTATAAGCTTTCTTTCCCAGATGTTCCATCATTCTGCTCTTTATCAGAGGGCAGTGGAGAGGTGGAGGGTAGTAACTTTGGGGTTTTGTCAGTGGTCACGAAAACAACTGCAGTATCTGCAGAAGGGGATTTGTACAGAAAGGTTGCTTCCCCGAGAACCTTACAAAATCGGTGTGGAAGCTTAAATTCTGGGGGCTGTCTCAGGGTTTTTAGAAGCAGCCAAGAAGGCATCCAGAAAAGCAGGGTGTACTGCAGGGCACAGCAGAAGGGCTGGGAGACTCCAGTTGCAGAAGTTCATAGTATCGCTTTTGGGTCTCAGTGACCTGACTGCTGTTCCATTTGAAAAAGTTTTGCATTTTGGTGATGTTCTCACCAAAGGTGAGGTCCTCATCTGGGGATTCACTGCCGTTGGACTCCTCCTCTGGTGAAACGTATCCCACAGGAGAAAGCTATCTGAGAAGAGTAGGTGAGGGATTCATCAGATGAATCCTCTTCTGCTGAAGAGATGTCCGGAGCAGGCCCCTTAGGGTAGAGGGAGTAGGGGCCTGTGCAGGCCTCGGGCCCTGACGCAAGGCCAAAAAGGCATTGAGCAGGCCCTGGGTGAAGGTCTGCCAATCCGGATCCTGATCGACAGGTGAAGCAGGCAGAGGCTGAGAAATATGTTTAACTTTCTGTTTCCTCTTCTTATGGGTGTCTGGGGGAGAGGATTCAGAAATGTGATGAAAGGTTGGAGGGCAAGACGCCGGCCGCCACTCCACTACATCAGAGACTATGTCCTCACATACTACGATTTGGGAGATGCCACGTGGACCCTCGGATATAATGAGCCTTGGTTCCCCCTCAGCGACCGAATCAGACGCCAGAGATCCCCTCCGGGACGTGACCTCGGGTAAAGGACAGATTTCCTCTGGGCCTTCGGCCAAAGGATGTTCCGAGGACTCCAGGCTTTCACTAGCAGCGACAACAATGGCTGGAGTGGAGAGAGCAGCAGTCTGTTCAGGCCTACTCTTTTTTAGGCCTTCTCGACTGGGGGCTCGTCCAAGGGTTCTGACATCAGATCCATCCTAGAAGCTAGATGTTTGAGTCTCTGATTTCCAAGGTATAGTTTTAAGGTTGTGAGACGGCTTCTGAGCATCTTGGGGACAAAGGCCCAATACATACTACAGGTTGTATGGTCATGTTCAGGGCCTAGGCAGAGCTAGTGCGAATCCTTATGTGGAATTGGTATTCCACACCTACACTTGCCCTTTCTACCTGACAAAAAGGATAAAGGGTCTCAAAAATATGTCTTATGCTGCCCGACTGAAAGAACTCCAGCTCTATTCAGTCTCATACCGCTTGCTCAGAGGTGACCTGTGCCTGACATATAAGGCCATGTCAAACCCAGATTTGATGAATATGCTTCACCTCAAAAAATCTAGATCCCTCAGAACCACAAGGGCGGGAGACTTAAACCTTGACACGGTTATTAATAGAACGTGCTGTAGGGACAGATTCATCACCCAGAGACTCCCTATGCTGTGGAACAAAATCCTGGTACATGTGAGGCAGAGCACCTCGCTGGCCTTGTTCATGAGGAATCTTGACCAATGGATGGGAGATCGCAGATATACCCCAAGGATTACTTCAGTGTCACTGCTTGACAGAGGCACAGCAAAATAATAGGCATAGTTTTATTCAAACTAAAGGGGTGGCGAAAGCCACATAACTATGGGCTAGGCTTATAAATGCCCTTGGGCAGATAGCCTAGTATGAACCTATGAACCTATGTAACCTAAAACAATAACAAGTAAACAGAAAACCCCCTAAGGGGTACTTACCTGAAGTTGGATGAAGAAAACACTTTTACTGGCAACGTGACAACCGGAGTTGGCAGTCACACAGGTTTCACAGAAGTTCTGAAGAGGTGCGTACTGACGTCCGCTTTATACCGGACATCCATTTGCGATAGACATCTGAGAGAGGTGCGGGACGCCACGCACACTCTAGTGGTAGCATTTAACTTTTGTATAACGGCCAGACATGCGAGAGTTCACCAGGGTCAAATTCCCTGATTTCATGAATACAGCAGCATATGAATAGAAGGACATTATACATTCTTGATAGACGAGAGTCGGTAAGCTACCAGAACTGTTACAAATGCTGAAAACGAGAAGTGACAAAGCTACTAATTATCATCATACAAGAAAAATGTTTGATGGACTAGACAAGTGTCACAATGATGGCAGAAATAATGATGCGGATAAAAGATGAAAGTGAAATCAGTCAAAATGGAGGAGAAGTGATGGCCAGAAGGATGACAGCCATGACTCAGGAAGCCTTTGATGATATTAATAAGGGATGACCAAGAAATCCCCATTGGTGGAACAGATTTAAGCTTTGCTTATGACACATGCAGGAGCAGGTCAAAAGACGTCAGGAAGCATGTGAAGTGGGATTGCAATTAAGGATATAACAGAGCAGTTGGCCAAGAAGCAGAGAGAGAAAGAAGGTGGTATAAAATTAAGCAGCACCAACGTGAAGGGTTAAACAATAAGGATGGATGTTGACATTAGGAAAGGAAGTTGTGTAGGCACATTACCATAACTGTAGATGTTTGAATGTGGTCACTGATGCAGTCATAACTAAAATGATCATTGCTTCTGACAGTTAGAAATCATAGGTTCTAAGCTTCCTCTGTAATGACTTGGCACAAATGTGGGGTCAGTGTGCAGGGCCACCCTATCTTTATGGAACTGCAAAAATGGGCTCTTTGCAGATGAGGAGCTGTAGCCCCAAGTAGTAGTAGTGAAGGCTATCAATAAAACTGTTTTCTAAGTGAGAAACCAGAGGTACCAAAAGCAGCTGGTTGAAATGGTAGCATGGATAGTTTTCACAACACAAAATTCTGTTCTCAATCTGTGGTCACTTTCCTCCTGGGAGATCTCAAATGGAGGGTGCCCTTCAGGAATTTCTTCATTAGGGATTCTGGATGCTGGTGGAACATCTACAGGCAAGCAGGCAGAAACAGCTGAGAGATGTACCTTACTTTGTCCATGGAAATACAGTCTGTCAATTAAGATTACCTAAAAATTAACAGTCACATTTTCCAAGCTGAGAATTTGAGTGTGGACAATTTGGGCTGTACTAGGGATTACCTTGTACTCCATCAGGGGGAAGACAGGTTGAGTCAGTAAAGCAAAAACTTTTTTCTTGCCATCAAGGAGAGGTGTAAATAGTGATGCCTATCCCAAAATGAAACAAATGGTGTAACTAGCAGTAGTTCTGAACTACTTTAGGGATCAAGAGCATAGAACAGAAAGCACAGAGAAACAGATCTTCAAATCCTAGGAGAAGCCAGACACTGTGGGGATCTGGAACAAATCATCATCAGCTTCTTGTTCTTCTGAGAATCAAAGACATCTTCCAATGGCACACCTTATCTGTTTATGAGGTATAAGAGTGTCTCTCTTCACTAGCATCCATTTGTGTGGCTCTGTCAAGGTCATACTCAAGTCCAACATGTAGTTCTTCTGAACTGGTACTCAGGTTGCCTTCAAAAGCAAATTATGTTCCAGAACCTAAGCCCAATCCTGCACAGCTAGCTTGCACAGATATCTGTATATGTACCATGTAACTATGGTGCTGCCTTATGATATTAAGGATCTAGGTTTCCAGACTGCTTTGAATGTTTTTAGTTTGAACAATTGCCACCATATCTTTTATATTTATATGCAGCTTTGCTGGTCTCCCTGGGGCTCCAGGTGTCCTTCATTTTGAGGCTCAAATAAGTGTATCCCAAGCCATGACTGAAACATCCATGGTCATGGCTTGGATACAGGGAGGTGCTCTGACCAACATATCCCCATTCTTTCCGACCTGCTACATCTAGCATTATACTTTTCTCCTTACACACTGTATGACTGAGACAGCTATGCTCTAGGCAGTGGGACTGCTGTTCTCAGATAGTCTTAGGGAATCTCAGAAGTTTCCTCATGTGCAGTCTGGCAAGAGACACTACCAGTACAGTAGATACTATGTGGCCTGGAATGCTCAGGACCTCTCTATAGTTACCACTGATCTCCCTACCATGCCATCAAAAAAAATAAATAAAAAAAAGTCAGACAAGGACTCCACTTCTTCTTGATAGCAGTAAGGATTTGTTGAACTGGTGCCCAAAGTATTCCCCGAGAAGATTTCTGTTTTGGATAGGTATAAACATTGTCTGTTGATGTAGTGCATGGTGTAATCTAGTGCCCTTTGAATCGCCCACCAAAATGTGTGCCCGACTCAGGCAGTCATTTACATAATGGTAGATGTGGATGCCCTTGATCCTGCAGCAAACCATTGTGGATACATTTTATTTCAAACTGGTAAGGGTGACCCCCCACAATAAAAAGAACTCATGTGCTGCCTATGTACATTAAAGTTAAATATCAAAAATCTGCTAAGGCTTGAGCCACAACCCTTCAGCTTTGTAAATAATAGGTCACACCTGCTAAAGAAAAGGCTGTACAAGCAGCAGACAGTGGACACATTGTTCATTACGCCTATCTTGATCAAACTAAGGCATATGATACCATGCCACATGTTGGAATCGTAAATAAGCTTATATCATTAAACAATGACCCTTATATGGGTAAGACAGACTGCAAACTGGTTCAAGGATAGAAAGCATGTTGTCAGAGGTGGTGATGCCTCCTCATTCAAACAGAAGGTGACCAGTGGTGTCACCCATGGATCTATGGTTGGACCCTCTCACATTTAGAATTTGTTTCTCTGACCTCAAAATTAACAATCACTGACCTATGTTAACCACATTTGATGAAGACTGCAGGCTGAGTATAGTTATCAAGTTAACCTAAGAAACTTGTATCCTTCAAAATGAATTGGCACAAGTCATCATCTGGCACACTGAAAAACGGCTTAAACTAAACAACAAGAAATGCAGTGCCATCCCTTATCAGGAAAAAGCAAATTGCTACAACCTACTGCACTGACAACACCACTCAATCACATGAGTCAGTGATTAGAAACCTGGGAGGACAGCTCCGTTCCTTTGATTACAATGTTGTAGTTAGGAAAATTCTTCTACATCTTGCAACTAAATGCCACAGGGTCCCTTACACACTGCCCCGGACAGACCCATTACAGAATATAATGGGACCTTTGGCATGCATCTCACTAAACACATCCCAAAAAACAAAGCTTCCTAACAAAAACTATCTCGAGCCTCAAAAATGTTCCCTTACTCTCCTTGTGCCTCACTTACCAATGCACATCAGGGATCTTGCCATCACTAACCTTGTTTTTCTTGACGAGTCAAATAGGGTGGCCAACACTAGAACAGGATTTTTTCAACGTACATACAGGTTCAACACCAAGTGCTTCCATTTGCTCTGGTACAGTCTTTCCCTACAGGTCAGGTAAAACAATTCCTAGTCATCCTTCAAACATAGCTTAGACAAATGGATGTGTACTCTTAAATTTACTCCAGGATATGTAGACTTTGCCCTCCTTGGAAAGTTTGGTAAAAGCTGGAGAGTGGTTATTGGCAAGGCTAACATGGCCTCTGGTCAAACTGCTTTGTATATTCTGTGATCCTATGTGGAGATAGGCATCTCTAAGTTTAATGTTACCAGTAGGGCCTGAGAGCCCAGAAGGGACAAAAGCAGCTGTAAAGTTAACATCTTGAATGTGGTGGGCACTTCCAAGATGGCTGCTCTCTGATCAACGGGTTGATTAGAACTTAGTGTGATTAAAGAAACTTTGGAAAATAAGTTATCTATCTGGTTAACATTCAGTTACAAGCTAGTCAGTGCACCACCAGGATGTCAGCAAAGAAATAATCTGGAAAAAGAGAGAAAATCACCTATAAAAGGAGAAGAAAAAATTCTGGCAGGCAAGAGTCTTGCAGCTATTCAGCTTTGGTACAGGAGATGGTTTCCAGTAATTTAGAGGAACACATAAATAGAAAAGTGCTTAAAATAAGTGAGGCACTGGAGGAATATTCAAAATAAAATGGCAATAGGCTAGAAAAAATAGAAAAACCTTTAAATAATTATTCAGTTGAGCTGATAAAAGTTCAGAAATTGGAGGGTGAATATGAGGTTTCTCAAGAACCACCTTTAAAAACACACACTGTACACTAGAAGACTAAACGTGCAGAGAAAACCTGAGATTTTCTGCTATACGGCAGAAACTGGAAGGAACACACTGCATTAATTTTATGAAAGTAGAGATAAGACCAACTGGACTGGTATTTCACGGCAGAATTTGTTAGCTGAAAGCTCACAATTTGTGTATGCTCCAAATCTGGTCATGAGAAAGAAATTAAGATCTATAGTAGTAACGATGCAGTCATTATCAACAGAATGAAATGATGCTGATAAAATTGCAGCAGAAGGAAAAAAACTAAAAAAAGGGGAAACTGGAGAGTTTGTGGAAAATGATTACTCACTGTACACCAGACAGAACAGAAGCAAATTCTTCCCTGATAAGGGGTTTCAAAAGGCTGGTTTGAGATTTAAGTTGCTCTATCCAGCTGTTTTTAGAATATTTTTATGGGATGATCAAAGACGCTTGGATACAGAACAGGTTAGGCAGGAAATAAAAAATCAAGCTCGAGGGAACTCTGCTTCTCATTTTACTGAAAACAGAAAAGCCCACAGACAGAACTTGTCAGTGAAGCTTTTTCCTTTTCTTCCACAGGAATACATCTGAGTGAGAGAAAAAAAGACTAAGAGCTGACTAGAAAACACAGGAGTATCTAAGACTAGCAATAACGTGAAAGTAGGAAATAAGTGGAAGAACTGCAAAGTATCACTTCCTTAAGATGCAGTTTGGACATGAGAACTGTGCTTCAACAAGTGGCTAAAAAAGAAAGGAAGTCTGTTGACTGTACTAAACCGGAGAGAGTACTCTAAAACATGACTCCCACTGTCATTAATGTTTAGGAGGACACTGAAGGGACTGAATATGTAACTAAGTAATATTTTTTTTGTTCTTGGTAAAATGTGTATAATAAATGTCAAAGTAAACTATGTGTTATGCTGTAAAGTAGTTTGGTGTAGTAGGCAGAGGTATTTTAATAAGAGATGGAGCTTCATAAGCGATTATACTAGAGATATTAAAAATTATTGTTACTGACTGCAATGTATCCAAGGATTATGCTGTAACAAGATAAAGGCTAGATAAAAGCAGCATCATAGTGTAATCTTAGGTTGCTAGGAGAAGTAGAAGTGTATAGATCATTTTGTGTGTATTAAAATACAATTTCCCGTTTTTATATAAGTGGAAGTTTAAATTAATACTCAACTTACGCTGCAGACAATAGATTTTAACAAAATGGGAAAATGGCACCTTTCCAGTATTTTAGAGTTTTTTTCCCTGAATCAGTAAAGTTATTAGCTGTTTTTGTTTTCATCAGCAGCAGCTGGAGATGGTCAGTCTAAGCTTGCAGGCAGTAAGTCAGGAAATGATGTGCTCGGAGCCATATGTATACGAAATAAGAAGTTATGTACTTACCGTAACTTGGCATCTGTGTTACTCATTATCATTCTTCCTCACGAACAGGGTTCAGATCCAATCTTCAGGTATCACCCAGCCACATACAAATTACTTCAGACCCTAATATCGAGCTCCTCCCTCTAGCCATAATGCTCTATTCTGACCAAAAACATCTCAGACTGAGTTTGCTGCATCTCCTAATTTACAACACAGATAGAAATAGGTAAGAGATTAAGACTCAGACCTAGAACTGAAAGTTCCAATATAGTCTTACAGGTACGTATAGAAGAGACAAGGTGGGGGATGCACAGGAGGAACAAAAGAAAAATGAAAATGGACAACACAGATGCCAATTTACAGTAAGTACATAACTCCTAAATCTGATGCTGCCCTTTCATTCTTCCTCATGAATGGGGCAGAATCCCCAGCTACATAACCCTAGAGAGGCCCTCACGGAAGGATGTGCCAGAAACTTATTGAACCAGAAGAAGCTCTATTTCTGGAAACAATGTTCAATCTGTAATGTGCAACCAGGTACACGTCTTTCACCAAGTAACTGCAGCACAAATATAGTCAGTGGAAGTCCTTGACAAAAGGGCAGATGAAGTAACCACAAAACTGAGAGGAGCGACTTCTAGGGGGCTGAGGTAAATCTGGTCCTTTTTGAGAATAAACTAAGGAGATGCAAACAGAAATCCATTTGGCTGGTGCAATTTTAGATCTAGCCTGACCCAGACGATTAAAGGAAAGGAATACAAACAGTCAACTGGACTTCCTAAACTGATTTGTCCTGTGAAAGTAAATACGCAATTGCCTGTGCACATCACAAAGGTAAAGCAAGTATTCTCCCTCGTTTGCAAATTTTGAAAAGAAAACTGGAAATTGTATTTGGCTCGTTAATACTATTCTCCCATCGCCACCTTAGGGAGACGGGTAGTGTTGGATTGTAGACATATCCAGTGTGTCCTCATGAGAAATAATGTAAGGAGACTTAGCTGACAAGGTTTGAAGCTCAGAAATTCATTTAGCTGAAGTAACAGCTATGAAGATGATGGTTTTCCAAATATAAAATTTCATATTACATTTGTCTGCCAGTTCCAAGGGTTTCTGAATTAAACCCTGAAAAACTACAGAAAGGTCCCAAGATGGACAGGAATCATTAACTGGGGGGGTCTCAGGAGAATGATGCCCTTTATGAAGGCTTTACATAATCCACACGAAGCCAGAGAAAAAAATATGATTAAAACATTGAGAGCAGAAATTGCTGTCAACGGAACTTTAATAGAAGAGAAAACCTAGATCCATCTTTAAAAGTAGTTGCCAAAAGGAGGAGAACGGCGGTGAAAAGGGGGTCGATAGTCTGTTCGGAAGCCCAAATAGAGAAACTTTTCCAGTTGTCCCTGTAGACTTTCTTAGTAGAAGCCTTCTGGGATGCTAAGAAAAAATCACGCACTAGGGAGGCAAGGCACAGTCTGACTATTACTGGAAGGGGAGAAAACATGCAGTTAGCTTGAGGGTGAGGAGTTTGGGATGTTTACTTCTCAATGCATGAGACAGGAGATACTGACTGGGATCCAGTATCCATGAAGGGCATCTCAAGTGAGACCACAGTAAAGGGAACCAAA
Organism: Protopterus annectens; assembly: GCF_019279795.1. NCBI lineage: Eukaryota > Metazoa > Chordata > Ceratodontiformes > Protopteridae > Protopterus > Protopterus annectens. Next base: position 182,977,773 of record NC_056747.1, on the reverse strand, counting down.
CCTATCAATGCCAGAAGGGATTAATGAGGATGGTGGAGCTATTCAGCCTGCTTACTTTCTGCAAGAACTCAGGGAACTGAGGTAGAGGAGAGTGAGCATACATGAGACCCGGGGCCCAATCATGAATCACAGCATGTCTCAGGGATTCCCCCTCTGAGCAGAGGGGGAAATCACAGCGAAATACGTGTCGCATTTGCAGATGAGGGATGAAGCAAATAGGGCACAGCAAAGTTGACCCTAGCGGCTGAAGATCATATTCGCTACTGATTGATTGAGAAACCACTCAAGGCGTCAGAAAGGATCTGCTGAGCCTCTCTGCTAGTGTGTTGGATTTTCCCCAGGACACGTCTTGCAGCGAGAAAGCAGTCTGAAGCAAGGGCCCATTTCCAGACCCTCATGGCTTCCCTGCACAGTGGATAAGATCTTGTTCCTCCTGTTTGTTGAAGTACCAGACTTCTAACATACTGAATTGCAAAAGTCCCTAGAGGGAGAATGTCCTGAAATGCTTGCAATGCTGAAGTACAGTTGTGTACACTTATCATAAATGCAGATGTTTGAGTGAATTCACTGTTGCAGTCATTACATTTGGGTAATCTGCTGGCAGGCTGCTCTCAGTCGGCCTGAATTGCAAAGTCTTGGGTCCTGCGTCGGTTGCTGTCTTCTCTTCCAGGTCATCAGGGGTATAAAACATGCAGCCGACACCATTTTCTTTAGTTTTTCTTGCCCCCAAAAAGGTAGGAAAAAAAATAATATATATATATATATATATATATATACATACATACATACATACATGCATCAATATAAACTTTACCTTCATCTACAAGCAAATACACCACATAGGTTGTAGAAGATAGAGAAGGAAAGATAAACTCCAGAATGACAGGGGGATGGCGGGAGGGTAACCTGGACTGCAACAGTGAATACACTCGAACATCTGCATTTATGGTAAGTGTACACAGCTGTATTATGTTTTTCGTGTTTCACTGTTGCACTCATCACATTTGGGTAGAATCCGAAAGCTATGGTTGGGAGGCTGGAGCTAAACAGCATTAGGTGCGGCTATAAGGCCTGCAGCACTGCAGTGGCAAAGCCTGCCCTGGACTTAGAGTAGAGAGACAAATGATAATGCTTTGTAAAGGTGTGAACAGAACTCCAAGTAGCAGCCTCTAGAATGTCTTTGGTTGGTACTCCCCTAAGAAAGGCTGCTGAAGTAGCTGCAGCTCTGGTGGAATGAGACATAATGCCTTTGGGCACAGGTTTACCATGGTGTAAGTAGCAGAAATGGATGCAGTGGCTTATCCGCTTTGAAATAGCCTTTCCTTCTGATCCTGCTGCATATGACACTAGAAATTGCTCAGTCTTTCTTAGAGCTTTAGTCCTGCTCAAGTAGAATCTTAGCTGTCTGTGTACGTCCAAGGAATGCAGAATTCTCTCCCCTTTGTTCTGCGGATTAGGATAAAAAGTTGGCGGATGAACTGTTTGGTTAAGAGCCACACTGGAAATCACCTTGGGCATGAAAGTAGGATTTGTTCTCAGAGACACCCTGTCCGGGTAAAATATGATAAAAGGCTCTACAGCCATGAGGGCCTGTAGCTCTGAAACTCTTCTTGCTGAAGTAATTGCTAGTAGCAGAGCTGTTTTCCATGATAAGAACTTTATATCAGCAGTAGCAGCTGGTTCAAATGGAGGCAGTGCGAGCTTCTCCAACACATAATTGAGGTCCCATGCAGGTAATGGTGATGATCTAGGAGGCCTTAAATTTTTGGCTCCTCTAAGATACTGCTTTAGTAAAGGATGTAAAAGATTGGTGGCTCTGTACTGTAGAAATGGCAGAGGCATGGATTTTGATTGATGAGAAAGATAGGCCTTTGTCAAGCATCTCAGTTAAGTATTGCAATATCTGAGGAATATTTGGTTCTGCTGTATAAGTTCCTTGTGCTTGATTCCAAGCACAGAATCTCTTCCATTTGTCAGCATAAGATTTTCTAGTACTAGGCCTTCTGGCTTCCAAAATGACATCCATCACAGCTTTACTGAGAGGTGCTGTTTGTATTACTACCTGATCAGCCATGCTGTCAGGTTCAGTGTCTGTAGTTGGCTGTGCAGGATATGATTGTTATGCCGGGACAGTAGTTGAGGTCTTTGAGGTAAGGTCCAAGCTGGGTACTGAGACAAGTTCTTTAGGATTGGGTACCAGTACTGGCTGGGCCAGTCCGGGGCAATTAGTATCATCTTTGGTTTCTCTTGTCTGACTTTTAGGAGGACCTTAGGGAGAAGAGGCAGAGGAGGAAAGGCGTAAACTGATAGGTTTTTCCAACTGAAGGATAAGGTTTCCACTTTCAATGCTTGTCTGTGATAAGTCCTTGTGCAGAATCTTTTCAACTGATAATTTTGAGGAGAGGCAAATAGATTGATGTCTGGGCTCCCCCCATTTCTGTGTTATCATGCTGAAGACTTGTGGATTTAGTATCCACTCGTGGGGATCCACAAGGTTTCTGCTTAAGTCGTCTGCCAGAGTGTTTTGTTTTCCTGGCAGGAATTGAGCTTGAAGATGTATTTGGAAGGTCAAAGCTGTCCCCCACAGTGCCATGGCTAATCTGCAAAGGGGGTATGAATGTGTGCCCCCTTGCTTGTTTACATACCACATGACTGTGGTGTTGTCTGTCTTTATCAGTTGTTGTCCTGGATGAAGGAAGTTCCTGAAGGCTGCTATGGCATTTTGAACAGCTAACATCTCTTTCTGGTTGATATGTAGATGCATTTGTTTTGGTGACCGTACGCCCTGAATGCATCTTCCTGCCATGTGGGCCCCCCCCCAGGCATAATCTGATGCGTCTGTTATGGTTTGGCTGGCAGGGGATAGAGTGAATGGCCGTCCCATGTTTTGGGGGCAGGCCTTTGCCCACCATAGAAACTCCTGTTGCAGGCACGGAATGAGAGGAATCATTGTTTCCAGACTGTGAGAATGTTGACTCCATAAACTTTTTAGGTACCATTGAAGTTTCCTCATATGCAGTTTTGCATATGGAATCAGTAGGATGCAGGATGCCATGAAGCCCAGAGCTTGCAAAATATGTCTTGCAGAAGACTGGGTTTTTGTTGCCATCAGTTTGAAGTAAGTAGTCAGTTGCCTTTGCTTGTCGGGCGTGAGGAAAGCCATCTGGGCAGTTGTATTCCAGCTTGCACCCAGAAATGTTATCTTTTGAGAGGGTACCAGTTGTGATTTCTTTTTGTTTATTGTGTACCCTAGGCAAGTTAGAAGCCTTTTCACAAACGTCAGGTGTTGAAGAAGAATGTCCTTGTTCTCTGCTTGAATGAGACAGTCGGTCCAAGTAAGGATATATTTGCATACTACTTTGTCTGCAAAATGGAATTACTGGTGCCAGGCACTTTGTAAAGACCTTGGGCGCAGTACATAAGCCAAAGGGCAGTGCAGAGAATTGGTAATGCATTAAGCCAGCCTTGAATCTGAGGTATCTTCTGCACGATTGTCTTATTGGGACATGCAGGTATGCCTCTTTTAGGTCTAAAGTCACCAGCCAAGCATTCTTGCCCAGAATGGGCAGAAGCTTCTGCAAAGTCAGCATTTTGAATTTTGGAATGTCCAGGTATGTGTTCAAAATTGATAAGTCCAGTATTGGCCGCCAGGCCTTGTCCTTTCTGGGCACCAAGAACAGTCGAGTAAAAACCTTGTCCTTTTTCCTGTTCTGGTACTATCTGAATGGCCCTCATATCCACGAGGGACGTAACCTGTTTTTGTGCCTCTGCCCATTGATTTTTTGGCAGATCTGGCCAACCACTTGCCATTGGCAGAGTGTGGAAATGGAATCTGTATCCCTGTGATGCGATGTTTATTACCCACTTGTCCTGGGTTATTAACTGCCAATTTTGAGCAAAAAGTGCTAATTTTCCCCTTATGGGTGCTGCCAAAAGGTAAGTGCTTGGTGTAGGCAGAGGGAAGTCATTGGGATGGCTTTCTGTAGTTTTGAGCTTTATCTCCTACAGTTTTGACCTGTATGAATCTTGCGCCTGGTTATCTGGAACCCTTAGGGCGTCTGGATTTGCCTCTGAGCTCTGTCTGACACATGAAAGGACCAATTTTTCGTAGGCCAGTGTCTACTGAATTTTGGTGGCTGCACTTGTAAAGGTCTTTAACAGTTTGCATAGACTTAGCTTGGTCTTCCATTTTCTTTAAAACCTCTTCTGCCTTAATGCCAAACAGAGAATCATGCTGTAAAGGTGCATCTAGAAATTTAGCTTTAACATGATCAGGCAAATTTTGTTCCTTTAACCAGGCATGTCTTCTAATCACAGATCCAGTAACTGCTGTCCTGCAGGAGGCCTCTAAGGAATCAAAACCACATTGCAAAGTATGCTTTCAAACTTGTTCAGCTGCATGCAATAATTCCTGCAACTCTATTTTCTGCACATTCTGAAATCAACATCATTTTCTGTTTCAGCAATCCCATAACATGTTGTTGGTATTTAAGCATATGAAATTGACAGTTTAAGGCCCCGATTACCAAGGTTGCAGATGTATAAACCTTTTTTCCCCATTTGCCAGTGCCCTTGAATCTTTTAGAGGGGGGGGGGGTAAGATTTTTTGCTGTTGAAGCCTTAACTCCCTTTGGACCCTGTGAAATGGTCTCAGGATCAGCAGCAGGGTTTCTAAATAAGAATTTATGCGAGTCAGGGACCCTGTAATATCCATCAGGCTTCCTGGGAGCCGGAGGTAAGGAGTCAGGGGTCAAGCTCGACTCCGAAAACACATCATCCACAAAGTCTAAAACAGGGGGAAAGCTAAAGGCCTGTGCTGAGGGAAAAGGAAATCCCAGAGTCTCTTTTTGATTCTGAGAAATCTTGACTCTCCCAGTGAAAAGGCTCCCTCAAAGTATACAAGGTTTCGCCAAATGAATAATCCTCAGGAGAAGATGCAGATGGAATAGACTCCTCAGCATCAGAGTCCTCATAGGGAGGAATAGATAATTCCTTATCAGAAGAAATAGAAACCTGATCTGAAGATTCATAATCAGTGTCTTGCCTAGGCCTCTTATCAGTAGGGGGATGGGTACCCCTGATCAAGGTAATAAGGTCTTCAGCCATTTTGATCATTTGTTTTTTAGGCATTGAGGCCTGTGCACGTGGCTCATGCGTTGGTTTTTTAGTCTTAGAAGTTGCTTTTGTCTTTGGTTTTGCAGCTGTCGGTTTGATATACAAATGTTGAGGTCTGAATACACCCTCAGAAGCCGGTGCTTGCTCAGCGGCTTCTGACCCATCCGAGGGAGATACACGAGCTAAATGAGGAATTAAACCCGCAGATAAGGCAGCTGTTTAATCTCAGCCTTACCACAGGATACGTGCCCAAGGAGTGGCGTACGGCAACTGTTGTCCCACTCCACAAAGGCGGCCTCGGACCCTGGTAATTACCGCCCCATAAGCTTAACAAGTCTAGTCTGCAAAGCTATGGAGAGGATCATAATGGAGCTCATAAACAAAGATATAGGGGACTTGCAGACATTGGACCCGACCCAGTTTGGCTTTGTCAAGGGAAGATCATGCCTTTTGAACTTGGTCGACTTCTTGAAACAGTCACCAAGGCCATTGATGAGGAAAGGCAGTCCATACAGCCTACCTTGACCTTGCAAAGGCTTCGACACAATACCCCACTCGGTATTGTAGAAAAACTTACCAGCTTAAATGTAAACCCATATGTCACAAGATGGGTTGCAAACTGGCTTAAGGACAGAACCCACAGGGTTAGAGTTGCTGGCGCTGTGTCAGACTCCAAGCCGGTCACAAGTGGTGTCCCACAGGGCTCGGTCCTTGGCCCCCTATTGTTTGGCATCTACTTCTCAGAAGTACAGGCCAACATAGGAGGACTTTGGCTGACAAAGTTTGCAGACGACTGCAAACTGGGCCATAGTGGAAAGTGCATCAGACACGGATATCCTTCAGAAGGGACTCACGGAAACAGATAGCTGGTGCCAGAGCCATGGCCTGAAGTTAAACGCCAAAAATGTATAGTCATACCCTTCGGGAAAAACAAGGTAACCCCAAGCTACCATACAGGTGGCAATCCACTAAGCACAGAAGAGGTTATCAGGGACCTGGGGACCCAGGTTGACAGTGGCCTTTCTTTTGACACTCACATTGCTAAAGTGGTTAGAAAGACCTTCTACATTGCCCACCTGATCATGAAGGATTCACATCCAGATCTAGTGAGGTTATTGTTCCCCTGTACTCTTCACTTATCAGACCAATGATCGAGTACAATGCCCCATTCGGGATGTATCTCACCCGACATCTGCAGCAATTGGAGAGACCCCCAAGTTTCTCACCAAAAGGATAAAGGACTCCAAAATCTGTCATATGCTGCCAGATTGAAGAAACTCCAGCTCTATTCAGTCGCATACCGTCTGCTCAGAGGTGACATGTGCCTGACATACAAGGCCATGTCCAACCCGGAATTAATGGACATGCTCCACCTCAAAAAATCCAAATCCACCAAAACCACTACAGCAAGCGACTTAAACCTTAGCACTGATATAAATAGGACGTGCTGGAGGGATAGATTTATCACTCAGAGACTCCCTATGCTGTGGAATAAAATCCCGGTCCATGTGAGGCAGAGCACCTCGCTGACTCTGTTCAAGAGAAATCTAGACCTGTGGATGGGAGATCGTAGGTTTACCCCGGGAATCATCTCTGTGTCACTGCTGGACAGAGGCACAACAAACTAATGGGCACAGTATTTTTTCATATAAGGGGTGGCGTAAACCACAAAAATTTGGGCTAGGCTTATAAATGCCTTAGGGCAGATAGCCTAGTATAAACCTATGAACCTAATCAGTCGGTCCAATATCCTGAGTATCTTGCGGCATGCCGGACTCCACATGGGTGTCGCTAGAGGCCTGCGACTCGAAGGTAGCGGGTATCAGGGGCTGCGAAAGCGCCTCACTGAGTACCGTCAAACTGGTGACTGGCTTAGGAGAAGCTTCGTCATCGGTTTTGGATCTCGACTGCTTTTCTCTGTCCTTATCTTTGCGTTTTTTATGTACTCCGGCAGTCGGATTGCTATCCAATGACATTTCTGGGTAGGTAAATCTGTTTCCAAAATACTTTGATGCAAAAATATACAAACGCTTAACAGTGTGTTGGTTAAATTTAGCACAAAACTGACAGCTAGGCACGTTGTGATCAGGGCCTAGGCAAGGAATACAGTATAAATGGAAATCCTTACGAGATATTTGCTTCACACAGGTAATACAATTATTAACTTTTTCTGTCATCGGTAAAAAGCAAGAAAAAAGTTTCCCCAATGGGGTACTTGGCTTTATTGAAGACTTTGGTCTGAAACTCAAATTCGAATATTTCAGTAGTCGGCTGACTGGCACTTGTGAAATGCTTCTGCTTCAGGTACCGCGTGGCAAGAAAGACTAAAGAAAACGGCGTCGGCTGCATGTTTTATACTCCTGACGACCTGACATCATGGAAGAGAAGACAGCAACCGACGCAGGACCCAAGACTTTGGAATGCAGGCTGACTGAGGGCAACCTGCCAGCAGATTACCCAAATGGAATGACTGCAACAGTGAAACACGAAGAACATCAGGTCACATCTCTAGGATGTTACTATGCAATTTTGTCCCCAGAGGGGACCACTTGCCTTGGACCATCTTTTCAAATAATGCCCCTACACCTCAGTTGGGAAGTGTAGCTGGCCACTGTGATGACTGTGGGCAGAAGAGTAAATGGCCCATGCAGGAATAGACCAGCGAATATGGTGTTTGCAGCTAGGGTTGAGGTTTAAGCGAAATTATAGTGTTGGTAGAGTATTGACCACTGTACCGCCAATGTCTTTTGAAGGATACGCATAAAGAATCTGGCTAAAGGGACTAGAAGTACGGCAGTGGATGCAGAGTCTAGAACATGTAGTACTAATCCCGCTGAAGGAGACAAGGTGAAACAGTACAGACCACACTCAATGCCTCAAGGATATGATGCGATGGAGAGGTAAGGAAGCCACCTGAGTTGCAGCATTGAAGACAGTCCTTATAAATCCCAGAGTCTGTACTGGGGCTAGGTGCGACTTGGCATGGTTTATGAAGATGTTTTAAGTTACTGGAGATGTAGAGCAAGCAGTCCCTGGCTTGTAGCAGCTGATGCTTAGATGGGCGAGAAAACCCAATCTCCTTGGTATGGAACACTTGGACTCACCATTGCCCCCAGGGTATTTACCAACTGCTTGGTAATCATAGCAGCTCACTTAAATCTCCAGGGATTCCAACAGGTAGCGCACTGAATTGAAAATGAGTGGCTCACAGACAAAGGTATAGAAGTCCCCTGAATTGCCTACTTTTATGTGAAAGCACGCATCCTGCAGAACCAACAGAGCACATCCAATCGTCTTTGTGCCGAAGAAGCAAGATGGACTGAACTGTGACCATTCGGAACTCCACCTTTTGTACATATTGACTCAGGTTGCTTAGAACTAGAATGGACCTTAGGTCCCCTGTTTTCTTTGGCACTTAAAAAAAAAAAAAGAGAGAGAGAAAGTTCTGAATCCCATCTGGTGAGGTGATACCTCTTGGATGACTCGTTTTTGAAGCAGCTTTCATATTTCTTGAACTGCATCTTCCATCTAACCAAATGGAACGTTGGGAAGTTTCTTCTTTTGGGCAGGAGGGGGAAAGGAGAAGGGGATGCAGTAACCTCTAGAAATTATGTTTAGCACCCATGAATTTCTTTATGACATCTGTCCAGGCATCTAAATGCAAAGAGAAATTACCCCTGACTGCCCCCAGAGGTGGGCAGTCAGACAACACTTTAGGAGTGCTGATACAGCCTATCAGAAGGGTAGTCTCTAAAGCCCTGACTCTGTGGTCCCTCCGGCTGCCTCTAGGGCTATGTCTTCTGTTGAAATTTCCTCTTCTGCCTCTGGAGGAAGTTTCCCAGCGTGAATCCTGGAAAGGTCCCTGAGATTTTCAGAACCATCTTATCACTTGCATGTTTCTAGAAAAGAGCCTTTGAGGAGTAGAAAACGCAATACATATGGCAGAACGTTCCCCTTCCGTTCACTGCGAGTAAGAATATCTTTACCGATGACCCTAACAAGGAACAGCCATCAAGAGAAACACTACAGTCGCATAGCCACATCCATGCATGTCTTCTAATGATCACGCCTGAACCGGCTGCTCCAAAGGCACTTTTCACTGCATGGGAGATCAGCCTTATTGGGACACTAGAAATGGGCAGCGAAATGACCAGTTGCGAGTAAGCCTTTTCGAAATCTTCCTCAGACATGGAGTCTGGGAGAGTACTGAAAAGTTCCCCATCACAACTCTCTGTAGTCTAGTGAAGTATGCAAGCAGCAAATGACCTCAAAGCAAAATGTATCTGAGGTGAACACTTGCTTTCCAAGTCTGTCCATTGCTCTGGACTCCATTTTTGGTGGATGGACAGAGGAGCTTGTTTATCTAGCTCCTCCTTAGTGGATTCTGCCACCACTGCAGCATCAACAGAGACTCCTGTGCTCCATTGGGTTGCAAAGGAAGGAGACGTCATAGGGTGGAAGTCTGGGGAATCCTTTTCTTCAGTGAGAGACTCCATGGGGGAGCCTGAGTGTCTCCTCTTATACATTCTCTTCTGAGGGGTTTCTTCTGTGGGGTGTTGCAAAAAGGTATCAGAAGATAGGGGACATTCCTCTCAGAACACTGTCTGGAGACTGTCCAGTACTGGCTGTCCTGGTGGACAGCCAGTACTGCATCCAAGATAGAAGAGGACAGTTCATACAGCATTGAGAAGAGTCCTGCTATAAAACTGAAAACTGACGGACCAGGTGAAACTTCTACTCCCTTCCCTCAGAGCTGAAGTCTCCAAGGAAGGAAGGTAAGGGCCACCCCTGGATCTGAGCCCTAGGGGGAAACACACATTCCATGGCCAAGGGTCTGGTCAGGAAGGGACGGATCTGACAAAGTAGGGGTTGAACCAAACCCCTCAGACCTGGCATCCCAAAAACCCATACTAATCTGAGGGAACTGAACAGAACCGGTCAGGGATACCAGAGTGAAAGATGGTACCTTTCTTGGATCCAATCCCAAACCTCTTGGGGGATCTTGTATCCTGGGTCAGACAAATTTGACTTAGTGGCAGACTCCTGGACCCATGAGAGGACAGTGCTGACAAAAACCCCATATGGATCTGAGCCCCTGAGAATTTTCCACATCATCCTATCCACATCTGTTTGAGGGACTTCAGTGGGAAGGGAAGGAGATCTAGATCTTGGATCATAGTCTGTAGCATGACTTCTATCGGATCCAAAGGTTAGGGTGAAAGGAAGACATAGAAGATAAGGGGACAGATCACCAAAGGAGCCAAAGCTGTTGGATCTGAGAAGGACTTAGGATCCAGAGGCGGCCCTGGAGGGTTTGGATCTGAGGTGTTTGGATCTGATGAAGTAGTAACAGGTAAGGGGAAGATCACCACAGGTGCCAAAGCCAGCGGATCCAAGGAGGACTTGGGATCTGGAGGAAGCTCTAGGTACTTTGGATCTGAGGTGGTTGGATCTAAAATCCTTCTAGTTTTTTTTTTCCCTTTTTGGTGGCTGCAAGGAAGACCTCTAAGACTTCCCACAGAATCAGAGGAAATTGATTTGAGTACTTTTGAGAGGGTTTGAGCCCCAGAAGAAACCAGTAACAAGCCTTTTAGAATTAAATTGATGTGTCTATCTGACCACTGAGATGGTCAGGTCACTGGCAATAGACGCACTAAAGATATGTCCACAAAAAAAGTATCGATCCTTCCCCCCAAGCGAAAATTAGATACAAGAGAGAGACAGAAGGAAGATGAGAGAAACGATCAGAAAGTACAGCGGTGTACACTTACCATAAATGTAGATATTAGAGAGTAAAATTTTCTCTCCTCCTACAACTGATAGATGCCCTTTTCCTGACGTCAGAACACTAGGGTACAAATGGAGTCCACCAACGTCATGACCTCAGTTGTTTTCTTGCCCCTCAGAGTTCACAGCCCCCTAGCTAGAGCAGAATGTGAAGGTCAGATTATCACGGCAGGGATCCCTAGGCAAGCAAGAGTGAAGAGCAGGGGTCCTAGGAAAAAAAGGAAATAGCAGAAATAATGGCAGCCTAGTCAATATACTAGGAGGGAGGGAAAGAAAGTACAGTTTTGTACCTACCATAAATGTAGATGTCCGAACAGGATAGCATCTGCAGTCCTAACAAATGGGTTGTCCTGTCGTCAGGCAGCCCTTCGGTCGGCCGGATTCCAAAGTCTGGGTCTGGCCTCGGCTGGTGTCGCACTTCACCCGACGTCATCTCTGCTGGTCTTCGGGTATAAAGGCATCAGCCGACGCCATTTTCCTCAGTGTTTCTTGCCCCAGATGCCAGTTGCCCTCTTGGAAAGCTAAATTTTGGATAAATGCCAATGTTTCCAAAAAAGTAGAAGGCAAACAAAAAAAAAAAAAAAAAAAAAAAAAAAATAAGCATGTATGTACATATATACAAACAAATACACCATAAGAGACCCCCCCCCCAGCTAGCTATTAGGAGGGTAAATACCCTAGGAGTACCACAGAGGGGAAGGAGGGTGGGTAATCCTGACTGCAGATGCTATCCTATTCAGACATCTACATTTATGGTAGGTACAAAACTGTACTATGTCCTTCAAGGATGCATCTGCAGTCCTAACAAATGGGTAGAATACCATAGCCAAACTAGGGGAGGAGGAAGAAGAATTATGGTGTAGTTAGGATCCCTTGCAATACAGCAGTGGCAAACCCTGCTCGGGATCTGGAGTATAGAGGTAAGTTGTAATGCTTGGCAAATGTATGCACGGAGGTCCAAGTAGCCGCCTCAATAATGTCTTTGGTAGCCACTCCTCGTAAGAAAGCTGTGGTAGTGGCTGTAGCCCTTGTAGAGTGAGGTCTTATGTTCTGTGGAATTTGCTTTCCATGGTAGGAGTAACAGAATCTTATGCAATTTCCTATCCACTTGGAGATTGTCTGTTTGGAAATTGCTTTTCCTTCCCTTCCTGTTGCATAAGCTACTAAAAGCTGGTCAGTTTTTCTATTGCCCTTGGTTCTGTCCAGGCAGTAGCGCAACTGTCTATGTACATCCAAGGTATGCAGCAGTCTTTCCCCCCTGTTCTGTGGATTGGGAAAGAAGGTAGGTAGGTGGATTGCCTGGTGTAGAGACACTCTGGATACCACCTTAGGCATAAATGTAGGATTAGTTCTCATGGACACTCTATCTTGATGGAAGATTAGGAAGGGTTGTACTGCCATTAAGGCCTGTAGTTCCGAAACCCTTCTTGCTGAAGTAATTGCCAGTAGGAAAGCAGTTTTCCAGGATAGGTGTTGAAGATCTGCTGTTGCTGCTGGTTCAAATGGAGGGAGTGTCAATTTTTCTAGCACAAAGTTCAAGTCCCATGCTGGTAATGGTGGTTTCCTAGGAGGTTTTACATTCTTGATTCCTCTGAGGAACTGCCTGAGTAGAGGATGTGAGAAGACAGGGGGATCGAAGCTGTATTCTGCAGAAATGGCTGATGCATGTATCTTGATGGAGAAATAGGACAGGCCTGTATGGAGAAGCTCTGCCAAGTACTCCAGGATGTTAGCAATATCTATCTTTGACGCATCTTTTCCTCTTTCAGTACTCCAAATGACAAACCTTTTCCATTTCCCTGCATAGTTCCTTCTTGTTGAAGGTCTGCGGGCCTCAAGGATAATGTCTTTAACCCTTTGGGATAACACTGGGTTAGTTGCTGTTATGTAATGTTCCAGGCAGTCAGTTGCAGAGTTTTTAGGTTTGGATGCATGATGTTGTAGTCATTCTGAGTTAACATCAAAGGCATCAGGGGTAGTGTCCACGTTCTCCCCCGAGACATGCTCCTCAGCAATGGATACCAGTGTTGTCTTGGCCAATTTGGAGCTATCAGAATTATCCTTGGACGTTCCTCTTTGATTTTCAGTAGTACCTTGTGCATCAAAGGAAGAGGTGGAAATGCATATGCTGTCAGGCCTTTCCAACTGAAGGATAGAGAGTCCACCTTCCATGCAAGTGGGTGGTATGTCCTTGTGCAGAATTTCTTGAGCTGGTGATTGAGTGGGGATGCGAATAGGTCTATTTGTGGCATTCCCCATTTCTTTGTGATGGCCTTGAAGATGTCCGGGTGTAGCATCCATTCGTGAGCATCCGAGGTAGTTCTGCTTAACATGTCTGCTAGGATGTTTTCTTTTCCGGTACAAATATTGCCTGTAACTGGATGTTGTAGCTCAGAGCCATATTCCAAAGGTCCAGAGTCATTCTGCATAGGGGGTATGAATGAGTGCCTCCCTGTTTGTTGATGTACCACATGACTGTGGTGCTGTCTGTCCTTATCATTAAATGGCCTTCTTTGAGGAATGGTCTGAAATTCTGGATTGCTAGTTTTACTGCCAGCATTTCTTTTTGATTTATGTGCAGGTGCAGCTGGTCTGGAGTCCATAATCCTTGTATGCATTTGTCCAGCATGTGTGCTCCCCAACCTAGGTCTGAGGCGTCCGTTGTGATGGTTTGGCTTGCTTGAAAGTTGTGGAAGGGCAAGCCTGGGTTTGACTGGCATGCTTGAGCCCACCATAGGAACTCGTTTCAGGCATGGGATTAGTGGTATTTCGGTTTCTAAGCTGTGCCTGTGTTGAGACCATAAATTCTTTAGGTACCACTGTAGCTTTCTCATATGCAGTCTGGCATGGGGGACCAGGATTATGCATGATGCCATGAAGCCCAAGGCCTGCAGTACCTTCCTTGCTGTTAGTTTGTTCTGCTTTGTTAATGCCAAGAAGTAAAGAGGGAGTTGTTCTTGTTTTTCTGCAGTTAGGAATGCCATCTGTTTTACTGTGTCCAATTCCGCACCCAAGAATGTTCTTGTTTGGGATGGTATCAGTCTTGACTTTTTTAAATTGACTGTGTATCCCAGGGCTTGTAGTAAGTAAATGACTCTTTGTAAGTCTTTTGTCAGTTTGCTTTTGTTGTCCGCTTGTATCAGGCAGTCGTCCAGGTATGGATAAATTTGAATTCCCTGTAGCCTGCAATGAGCGATTACTGATGCCAGGCATTTTGTGAATACTCTGGGCGCAGTAGATAAGCCAAAGGGCAATGCTGAGAATTGATAATGCTCTGATCCTGCAAGAAATCTGAGGTATCTTCTGCAATTTGGTCGTATGGGGACGTGCAGGTATGCCTCCTTGAGATCTAGAGTTACCAGCCAACACTCCTTGCCCAGCATGGGAAGAAGTTGCTGTAGGGTCAGCATTTTGAATTTTGGAACAATGATGAATGTGTTTAAGCGGACAGGTCGAGAATAGGTCTCCAACTTTTCTCTTTTCTTGGTACTAGGAAGAGTCTGGAGTAGAATCCTTTGCCCTGTTCTGTAGGTGGTACCCTTTCCACAGCTCTCATCTTTGTTAATTGGGCTATCTGTTTTAGAGCTTCTGTTTTTTGGTTTGGAGGTAGGTTTGGCATTCCTCTTTTTTCTGGTAATGTGGAAATGAAACCTGTAGCCTTGGTCTATAGTTTGCAAGATCCACTTGTCTCTTGTGATATAGTGCCAATTTTTTGAAAATAAGGCTAACTTTCCGCCTAAGGGTGCTGCCATTTGTTCCCTGGTAGGCGGTGTCAGAGCCAAGTCACTGTGATTGTCCTGTTGCAGTGGCAGTGGTTGTGTCTGTGCCTCGTTGGTTATTGCCTTGCCACTGGCATCCTCTGTAGGCACCTCCTCTGGATTGATTTCTGCCTCTGGAACGTCTATTCCTGCCTCTCTGAGATTTAGAGGAGTCTGGAAAGGACCAATTTTTGGAAGGCCAGTTCCTGCTAAACCTTGGGGGCTGAACCTGTAAGAAATCTTTAACTGTTTGTACAGATTTTGCCTTCTCTTCCATTTTCTTCATTACTTGCTGGGCAGGAGAACCAAATAGACTGACCTTATCCATAGGAGCATCTAATAGTTTTGCTTTAACATGATCCGGCAAGACCTGTTCTTTCAACCATGCATGCCTTCTTATAACTGTGCCAGTCATGGCTGATCTAAATGAAGCCTCCAGTGCATCATAGCCACATTTTAAAGAATGGTTACTAACCTGCTGAATGTTATTCACCATTTCTAAAACATATTTCTTATCTAAGGAATCATCAGAGGACAGTTTCTTAGTTAACTGATCAAGCATAAACTCTTGGTATTGGATCATATGAAACTGACAATTCAAAGCTCTAGCTGAGAGAGTAGCAGAGGTGTAAACTTTCTTACCCCATCTCTCTAAGGACCTGGATTCCCTTTCAGAAGGGAGAGGGTTTTGCTGAGGTAGAGGCTACTGCCTTAGGCCCCTGGGAGATAGTCTCAGGATCTGCAAGGGGAGCCTTGTATAGGTGGTGATGAGTGTCCGGTACCCTGTAAAACCTATCGGGCTTGGCAGGGGCTGGAGGTAAAGTATCAGGAGCAGTGCAAACATCATTAAATGCATCATCCACAACAGGAAGAACTGGAGGTATAGCTAAGGGCCTATGTTGTGGTAAATGTAGAATGGTCCTAAGCCTTTTTCTTGAATCAGAGAAATCTTGTCCCTGCCATTGGAATTGCTCTCTCATGGCATGTAAGGTTTCCCCAAAGGAAAATTCCTCTGGTGGAGAGGCAGAAGGAATAGATTCTTCAGCATCGGAATCTTCATAAGTAGAAAAAGGAGCCTCTGGGTGGTCTGTATTGTCTGAATCATCAGAAGAATCATCTGAGGACACTGGCTCAGGGGGCTCTGCTCTAGGTCTTTTTTCTGGAGGCTGAGAGGCCCTGTCTGGGTGAGATTGGGATCCCCTTATTAAAGAGATGAGATCCTCTGCCAGAGTAAGCATTTGAGAACTGGAACTGGGCCTGTGTGAGGGGGGCTTAACAGGTACAGATTTAGCAGATTTTGCTGCTTTAGCCCTGGCAAAGGCCTTAATAGACATGGCTGCAGGAGGCCTAGCAGCACCACGTGCTGGGGTAGAGACATCCAAAGGGATGATGTCCGATACGTCTAGAGGAACCACATTAATAGGTAAAATTTCAGAGGCCGATTCAACTAGGGTAGCAGGAGCCTCGGTAGTAGTCATGGATTCGGCTGAAGATTGACCCGTTTGCTCGGTTTCGGCCGAAACCGAGACACTCGCGGTTTGCTTAGCCGTGGTTTCGGCCGAAACCGCGGACCGCGAGTGTCGGTCTTTTTCTATGCGTTTCTTAACAATTTGAGAAGTCGGAGGATCCGACGGCATAATGTACGCAAAATCTGAGCCGAAAAACTGTTCAGCAAACTCCGACCGACGCCTAAGCGTTCGTCGGTTGAAAGAAGCACAGGCTAAACAGGCTGCTACGTCGTGGTCTGGGCCTAAACAAGGTAAGCAGTAAGAGTGGAAATCTTTATGAGGTATTTGTTTCCCACAAGTTAAACAGTTATTCACTTTTTCTGACATCGGCTGAGGCAAGAAAGAGTCCCCAACGGGGTACTTAGCTTTTTAGAAGTCTTCGAAGTAGTATTCGGTAGTAGTAATCTCTGGATCTGACCGACCGGCACTTGCCAACAGCTTCTGCTTCGGGCACCACGCGGCAAGAAAGACTGAGGAAAATGGCATCGGCTGATGCCTTTATACCCGAAGACCAGCAGAGATGACGTCGGGTGAAGTGCGACACCAGCCGAGGCCAGACCCAGACTTTGGAATCCGGCCGACCGAAGGGCTGCCTGACGACAGGACAACCCATTTGTTAGGACTGCAGATGCATCCTTGAAGGACATCACTATAACACTGAGTACACTCGATCATCTACATTTATGGTAAGTCTACACAACTGTACTATGTTCTTCGTGCTTCACTGTTGCAGTCCTGACATGGAGGATGATTCCCAAAGTTAAAAAAGAGGGGAGGATGATGAAGTAAGGCGAGGAGAGGAAGATTTGTGGGGTAATAAGAGGTAAACCCTGCTTTGGACAAAGACTCATCTGACAGTTTTAGTGTACGGAGAAAGTGTGCACTGAAGACCAGATGGCAACCTCAAAACAAGGCAGTGGAAGACCTAGTTGCTCCACTGGAGTGGATCAGTTTTGGGTGTGATCCCTACAAGATAAATGTAACAAAAAGGTGGTACAGAGAGAGAGAGAGAGAGATCCTTTTGGAAACTGTCTGCCTGCTGATAGGTTTTTCTTTAGTGCTGCTAGCAAAAGTCATGGGCAGTTGGTCAGATATTCGGATGGGATTTGTTGCGTCCATTTGGTAAGATAGTTGCCTATGGATGTCTGAGAAAAGCAGAATTCCCTACCCCTGTATTGTAGGTTTGAAGAGAAGACAGAGAGGTGCATTGTTAGACATAAGGAAACACCTTTAGCCTAAAGGAAAGATGAGTCCTAAGAGAGGGAGTCTGTCAAAACAGAAGATAATAAAAGGGTGCCACTGCCCTGAGGCCCGAGGGTTACTGAAACTGTCCTAGCTGAAGAGGTGGTTATAGTAAGCCAGTAGTCCTCCATGCAAGGAATTTTAAATGTGAAGGAGGTGTAAGTCATTCTAGGAGAAAAGCTGGTTTGCAAGGTGATGCATGAGGTTTCCTGGGAGGCTTAAAGTGGATGGCCCTAATAAGAAACTGTTTGGGCAGTGGGTGAGAGAAAGTAGGGATGAGATGAAAAAAAAAGTGGGCAGAAATAGTTGAAACCTGAATACAGAAGGATTTGCGAGAGAGGTCTCTGTCAGAGAGAATTACCAAACAGGACAAGCTGACAGGGATCTAGGCCCTGATGGGACCCTGGTTAGGCTGTATACCCCCAGTTAGAAAAACTTTCTATGTTCTTGCACAAGATTTGCTGGGGCTAGGTCTCCTGGCTTTTACTAGGGTGTCCTGCACCTAATATGCAGGGCGAGACCCCCCTTACCAGATTAGAGTATCCTTCATTTTGATAGATTGAAGGGGAAGGCATCCTCCAAACTGATGGGTAGAGGGTTTGCAGAATGTTGAGTATGAAGTGTCCCTTCCTCTGAGTGAGAATGTAAAGAGTCAGAGGTAATATTCAAGGATAGAGCTGGACAGGCTCAGAAGAATAAAGTACTAGGGCTTTGGCTAATCCGGAGCTATAAGGATGGCCCTTGACTGCTCTTCTCTGATTTTTGGTGGAGCCTTGGGAAATGGGGCATAGTGGGCACCCTAAAAGAATGGGGCTGTCCATGTGAATGACAGGGAATCTGTTTTCCAGCTAAAAGGGTCTTGTTCCTGGAACAGAACCTTTCCAAATGTGCACTTATACTGGTGGCGGACAGTTTCATCGGTGGGGGTCCCCTATTCCTCGGCTATGCTGACAGAATACACAAGATGCAATTGCCACTTGTGGGCATCTCCAGGCTTCTTCTGATTGTGTCTGCTCACTGAGAGAGCACACCAGAGGGGAACCGAGTCCACAGACGCCATCCAATGAGGTAATCTGGGGCAAGCAGTGATCCACATCCCTATAGTCAAGCGATAAGGTGGGCAGGAATGGGTTTCCCCTTATTCTTAGTCAAATGTCTGCGGCATAGTCTGAATGACTAGCACCCTTGGTTATAATTTCGCTGAGTGTTAAGTGAAGCCCTCTGTGCAGTCAGAAGTACCTTTTTGCTTATGTGGTTATTCACCTCCACTGGGGTTTTTAAGTGTTCCAAGAGAGCTCCTCAAGCTGTTTCTGAGGAATCTGTAGCTGAGATTGTTGCAAACAGAACGGCAAGCCTGGGATCAGAGTGCAGGCCTTGGTGCACCATGCAGACACGCCTTTTGGGAAAAGAATCAGCCTTATCTTGGCAGATGGTGGGTGGGTGCTGGCCCCACACATTTTTGAGGTACCACTATAATTTCATGTGCAGCCTGGCCAGGGGAAGCAGGGAGATGACAGAGGCCATGTAACCCAGTGTATACAGAAACTTTCTGGCTGTAAGACGAGTGCTGTCCATAGATTTTAGAAAGCTACTGGTCAGGTGGGGTTATCTTGTCTGGAGTCAAGAAGGGTGGAGTCCAGAGCAGTATTCTGTTTATAAGTGGAGTTTGGGATCCTTGGCGACTAATGGTGAATCCCTGGGAAGTAAATAAGGGCTGGGTAGGCATCCGGGCTGTGCTGAATAGAGCCATGCTTGCGAACAGGAGAAGGAAATCCTCCAGGTAGGGGTAAATATGAACTCTTGCTTTTAGTAGTAGGCAATGGGAGGAGCTAAGAGTTTGTGACTACCCTGGGAGCATTAAAATAGACAAAGGGGCAATGTGCTAAATAGTAAACGTTTGGCACTTGCTCAAAAGATAAAGGGTTCTCAGCTTGATTCTAGTATGAAAATAGGCAAGAATAGATGATTTAGGCCTGGATTCCCCAGGGAAGCCTTAGAAAAAACTGGGTAAGAGCGAGTGAAGGGCCAGCATCCTGAGTTTGGCAAACTGCAGGAATAAGAACACCTTGAACAGTGCTGAGGAGAAATCCCTTTCTTATTAGATGTGCAGGGGCGGCTTCCACTGAGGCCTGTTCACCTGGTGTATTCTTATGTGAAATGGCCTCTTCTTTTTAGAGATGGTGTTGAACAGCTTTTGGGCGATATCCCCTGGAAAGGATATTTAGTAGTCACTGGTTTGAGTTGATGATATGGCAATTTCAAAAGTGCCGGTCTTTTCTTCAATTCTGAAACCAGGTTATGGCTGGAGTGGAGGGATGACTATGTGCCATAGAAAAGTCACAAGTGTTCCCTGCCAGGGACCTGAGAAGTGGGAGTCCCTGGTGTTGGGTAAGAAGAGTGGCTTTGCCCGGGTTCCTGGAGCTGACTGTGGTTCCCTGCCCTGAGGGTCATTCTTTGTCCTGCTTTGGGTTGGGAAGGAAAGGACCAGAGCTTAGTGGGATAGCTTCTGCTGAAACGTGGGGGCTGTACCTGCAGGGAATCTTTGGTTGCTTGCCTGAATTTCTCTCTCTCCTCCACATTTTTGAGCACAGCTATTGCTTCAGGGCCAAAAAGACACACTATCCAAGGGGGTATCCAAAAGATTGGATTTGCCATACTTCGGGACAGCCTGCTCCCTTAGCCATGTGGGCCTCCTGATGACAGACCCAGTGGCTGCAGCTCTGCTGGCAGTCTCTAAAGAATCAAAATCACAGTGTAAGGAATGCTTGATTACTTGTGAGGTGGAGCTACAAATGTCTATCCTTCTTTGGATACGGTCTTATTTTCATTGTTTAAAAGCTTTGCCTCATCTGTTCCAGTAGTGCCTCTTGGTGTTTTAATGTGTGGAAATGGGAGTTTAATGCCCAGAGTGGCACAGGTATACACTTTCTTGCCAAATCTATCAAGGCCTCTGCCCTCTATCACAGGGTAGTGTTTTTTTTTGGATGTGCTGAGTCTGGCCACCCTTGGATCCAAGACCAAATATCGCCGGATCTGATGAAGGGTTTTTAAAAAGGTCCTTATGTGAATCCATAACCCTTGTAGAATCCACCAGATTTCCTGGGTGCAGGAGGAAGGGAGTCTGGTTTCAAAGAGGATTCTTGGAACACATCATCAATCACTTCCAGAACTAGGGGAACTGCCAGAGGTTTAAGTTCTGGGAGGTGGAGAAATTCCCCGACTCTTTTCTTAGATTGGGGATAAACTTGCCCTGCCCAGTGAAAATGTTCCCCAAAGGATAGATCCTCAGGATGGGAGGCAGAGGGCAAAGTTTCCTCTGAAACAGACTCCTCATAGAACGGCAGAGAGGGATCCTCTTCAAAATGTTCAGGGAGAGAATGTCTACCCCTAACCAGGGAAAACAGATCATCTGCTAAATCAAACAAATCTTGCTGCAAGGCCTGAGACTACGGGCTGTAATGGAAAGAAGATGGCTTCCTAGGGGTAGTTTTTTGTTTAGATCCAAGGACATTGGAAGCCCGAATACTCAGACATAATGGCAGTGCCGTGTTCGTCGGAAGCTGAGACCTGCAAAGCAGTCTTGGACCCGACCGAAGAACATCGATCCACGGCTGGTTTTGATGTTGAGGGGCCCAAAGGCATATCAGCCTCCAAAAGGGTCTCACTAGAGGGCTTCTCCACCACCTCAGTCACAGGAGGGAGCTGTGAAAGTGTCTCACTGACTTTTACAATAATCAGCCCTGGAGGGCTATTAGATTGTGCTTAGGAAGATCTACGGTCTTGGGACGAACAGTGGATGCCATAACACATGGAAAAACTGAGGACTCGCTAAAGAACCTAGCTAAAATAACTGTCCTACGCCGAATTGTTCAGAAATTGAATCGGGTGCAGAAATGACAGTTAGAAACATTATGGCTTGGGCCTAAACAGGTAACACACAGAGGGAGTAGAAGTCCCGGTATGGAATTTTTTACCACAATGGAGACGGTTAACTTTCTCTGACAGTTAACAAAAAAGAAAGAATTCCCCAATGGGGTACTTAGCTTTCTGAAGTATTCACTCTGGCATGGACTGACTGATGCACACTTCCTGTATGTCTGCTTCAGGCTCCGACGGCAACAAAGAACTGAGGTCATGATGTCAGTGGACTCCATTAGTATTCTGATGTCAGGAAAGGGTGTCTGCCAGTTGTAGGAGGAGGGAAAAATGTTACTCTGGTAGTCGGGCCAACCAAGGGCTTCCATGACAGGAAATCCCACAAGTCAGGAATGCAACAGTGAAACAAAACATTGGAAGAAACAAGAAGGTGCATTCTCTAACACCAGGGATGGCTACATAGGGAGGAAGGAACAACTACATCTAAAACTAAAGAGAAGGTTTCAGGGAGAATAAGCTGTAAATTTTGACAAAGTCCCTTAAAAGCTTGAGAAAGAATCCTACATCTTACCACAATTGTAGCAAATGAGATCTGATGTGTTTTAGGTCAGAATAGAGCATTGTGGGTAAAGGAGAAGCTCGAGTTAGGATCTGAAGTCTTTTGTATACACTGAGCCCCATTCGTGTGTAAGAATGACAAGGACAACATCAAATCATCATAAGTATTTTCTTCAAAAGGAAGTAATAAGACGTTCGGTGAAAAAGTTTGATACTGACAAAAGTGAACACATTTGCAGGTACTTCCATCCTGGCAGCCTCAATAATGACTTATTAAATATAACAGCGCACAGTTTACTTTGATCATTTTAGGGTAACCAGTACACTACTACTTAAGGCTGAAGCAAGTTGCTTTTTACTTCAAGAAGGCAAACAGATATAGGACAAGGACAGATGGTGTCAGTGCAAGGTGGAACACAAATGACAGAGTACGAGGAGAGGAAACAGCATACAGGGTTAGTATGCCAAGCATTAGTGTGTGCACATAAGTATCAAGTTGGAAATGTACATCCAAATGAACATCCATGCAGAATATGTGCAGAATGGCTGCCTTATCAATTTTACCATGGAATGAAAATGGCATTCCAGCTATAGACAAAAGAGCACTGAATTACATAAAGATGACTTTGGGGCAAAAAGTAATGTTACATGAGACTCATTTGAATAGAAATGAGCATTAGAATTTCACAAAGAAAGGATCTCAGAATGGCTACTCAGCATACTATCATGGACAAAGTAAAATGGAGGGCAACTGATAGCTAGAGGCGCTCCTATAGTCATAAACAATGAGAGAAAAGACAATAATGGTAGATTTGCAGTAATTAGGGATAACTGGCACGGAAGTAGGATTACACTGCATAGTATTTATTTTCCACCTGAAGCTATTATTAAGGAACTTAGAATTTTAGGAGAAATAATCTTTCAACATGGAGTACTTTTATTTGGGGGACGACTACCAGATTTGCAATAGTGAGAATGTACCAAGGGACTTCCCATACTCTGGAACAAACTACCTATCTACATCAAACAAAACTCCTCATTAGTACTCTTCAAGAAAAATCTTGATGATTGGATGGGAGATAGGAAATTCACCCCGTGGATCACTTCTGTGGCTCTGCTCGACAGGGGCACAGGAAAATAATTTTCTTGGGTGGCAAAAGCCAGGGTACCGTTTGGCTAGGCTTATATAGGCCCTATGGCCAGTTTGACTAGGCTTATATAGGTCCTAGGGTCAATACCTACCTATGAACCTAGGAGGAGAAACAAAGAAGAAGGTAGATTTCTGAAGAAATATATGGGAATATTTCAAATGGAAGTATAAGAGGAGATTTGACAGAATTTACATACTCCCCAAGGTATTAAAACTGGGCTAGCCTGGCAAAAAACTACGTTTTAAAGGAACATGGGAAGACCCATCCAAAAACTATTTCAGATTGTGTACCAATAAAGACCAAGATAAAGAAGCAGGGTAATGAAGTAAAAATGGACACTTCCTACCTACTTGCTAAAAAGAAAGGTATTTAAGAAAAGGGTAGCAAAAATTATTAAACAGTTAACAGGGGAAAATAAAGATTTCTCTAGAAGGGATAGTGAGGGAGAGGGATAAATGAAAATGCAGTTTAAAAATATAATATAAATAAATGAGAAAGAAGGAAATAACAATAAATATTTAGATAGGTTGCCAAAGGTTAAAGTACTGCAGAAGAATGGAAATCTCACAGAACAAACTAGAAAACTCCTCAGCTAATAAAGAGATAAATTTATTTATTTATTTTATTTTATTTTACATTTGTTAACCGGGATGGTCCGACTGGATACATGTCCTTTTTCAGCGGAGGCCCGGGGAGAAAAGCTCCAACAGAGTTACATTGATAATTAGGTACAGTAAATGAGCTGAAAGAACTTAACAAAAACATAGGCTATTTACATACAAGTACAAGACTGCCATTACTATTTCTGAGATTACTACAAATGTAACATTAATAACATATTAGCAAGGACGGTAGGCAGTATAATGACAGCGTTAGACAGGATACATATTTCTTTATCACAGTATACAAAGTACTTATCATCTTAGCTAGTTGTTTATGTTTTAGTTAATGGCACAGAGCTAGTCTGGGTTTGAGCAAGGACATAGCCAGTGTGACTTGAAGTGGAGTTTTAGACTATTTTTGAATTGACTTAGAGAAGTTGCAAGCGTGATGTTATTTGGGAGAGAGTTCCATATTTTACCAGTGGTGTTGGCAAATAGCGCGTCACCACCTAGGTTGAGAGATTTAGTTGTTTGGACAAGGAGTCTGTTTGCTGAGCGAAGGCAGCTTAGATTGGAGTAGGGAGTCATTAAGTTATTTAGTGCTGGGGTATTCTCAGGTTGTTTAAGGATTTTGAAGGCCTCTATGAGTTGGGACTGGTGAAGGTGTGGGAATTCTATCCATCCAAGCTGTTTCAGGTTAGTACAGTGGTGTGTTCTGTAGGGTAGGCCTGTAACGAACCTGGCAATGTGATTATAGCAGGATGAGAGCTTGGCCAGATCAGATTTGTTAAGGTGAGTGAGGACAGGAGAGGCATATAGTAGGGTAGAGAGAAGGTGTGAACGGGCTGTGGCTGCCCTGGCATTCGGGGTAAGGAAGGCTTTAATTCTATATAGGGTCCCAAGTTTCTTGTTGACTGACTTAATAGCTTGGTTGATATGTATATCAAATCTGAGTTTATTGTCAATGTTTACTCCTAATAGCTTTGTATAGGTGTCTGGGGAGATGATGGTCCCATTATTGGATTTTATAGTGAAGTTTTCAGTCGGAGATCTATTGGTTGGGTAGAAGAGAAGTAACTTGGTTTTGTTTGGATTTAAGATCAGGAGATGGTTGGCAAGCAAGCCATAAACCAAAGAGACACTCTCTGTACATCAGCCACCGATAACTGCATGATGATGAGTGGGATAAGGGTTATCTACATCATTTTGTCTTTCTGGAAAGTGAAGTGAGAGACAGCAGTCAACTGGCCTAAAACCATGCAGAGCCATATGGAAGTGGCAAGCTTATGTCTGTGCATGGAAAATCAGGCGCAAGAACAAAACCCAGCAAGGACTGAAGTAAGCAGCCACCCAATGGAAACAGCAGCAGCTTCAGACCTGTCCTATTAAGTAACTCAACTAGGAAACTTACTCACCTCCCTTTAACACAAACTGGAAGACATGCTGACATCCTTTTTGTGAATGCCTACTAAAAGATGAGAAAAGTGAGGCCTCTGAATGTGGTATGACATACGGAAAAGGAGCACTACTGCGGTGCTCTGTCAGAGCAATACTAAATTCAGACTTAGAGCCCAGCAGGAAAGTAGCCAAGGTGATTACAAGTGATCTGTCAGAGGAGACTACGTGGAGATAGCATCCCTAAGGGACCACTTATCCCCCTCTCATATCATTTGCAACCACACACCAAAGTCAGGCTCTTCTGATGGAAATAGGTGCAGGAACTGATGCCAACAAATTCTAAGCAGCCACTGCGAAAAGAGCAGAACAAAGGCAAAGACCTTAGCTTGGGGATTTTTACAGGACTCTTCTGCATTAGAAAACAAGGACATTTAAATTACCATTGTGGAAAATAAATTTGGGGGTCTGTCCCACCAGAAGAAGAGGCCCACTTTAAGCCCTAACATTAGGGAGACGCAAGGCCCATGCTCTGTCCCTAGAAGACAAAAGCCAAAACTAGTAAAGCAAGCATCAGCATTGCAAAGTCTATCAACTGAGGGGTAAATCATAAGAGTGAACCCCCAGTGTTTGCCTGACACCAGAGGAACGCACTGAACACTCGTTGAAGCTAATGAATGGTCCAATACTGTGCTCCTGCCTGAGCCAAACAAGCCTGTATAAAATATGCCAATGTCAGGCATTCTGGAATAAAGAAGTAGCTGACCTATGGAAGAGGGGTGGAACCCAAAAGTCAGAGACCCTGGAAATGGCTAAATTGATACCAACAGGGACAGTGTCAAGTACCTCTCAAAGTAAGAGCAAAGATGCTGGCATTCTGGTACCTGCAGAGCAGAACCCGATGCCGTGAAAACAAACTGCCATTGGAGCCAGCATCAAGGACCATAAGAAGCAAGAGTGCAGATAGTGGCACAGCAGAACCCAACATCTTGGAAACAGTTCAAACCACAATGGAGGTGAGCATTCTGAAAAGCCACCGCCTGTAAATCTCTCAAAGGACAGAGACACAACAGGGGGAAGGGGGATGGGAGGGAGTGACGCAGCTCCTCCAAAATCCTTGGGGAAGTGCTAAAGAACTGATATATGGAGGGGGAAAAACAACCTCATTCAAACCGGGAAAAAGGTGGTACATAAGGAACCCAAAGTTTGAAGCTCTACACCATAAAAGGTGGGAAGAAGAGACCATCTGGCATTTCTTATGATCACTGAAGGTGCATGTGCCTGATTTAATAAAAAAACTGAAGATGGTATAGGTGGATTTCTTATCTGTGATGCAGGCAAGTGTCCAAGTAGGAGAAGTTAGCCCACACCCTTTGCAGGTTGTGGAAGTGAAGACAGTCAGATAGACATCAACTGCAGGCAATTTCTATTATGCTATGAATCATACTGCAACACTGATCAATACGAATATCAGCTGACAAGCTCAGATATACTCCAGTGTGTGGTGTCATCACCCATTCAAAACAGCATTGCAGTGAGTTTCCTAAACTGGCATTAACGTGTAACATGCAACAGCTCTGACAGACAGTAGAATAACATTTAGAAGGCATTTCTAACCATTTTATTATTCACAACGAGAAGCGCAGTACGATATTAGCCTGCTTGGCAGCATCAGACTCACAAACTGCATTACACACATGGTTATGAAATGCAAGTATTGCACCTGTGAAGTTCGGGTGTAGTCCTCATATAGAAAGTCATACTCGCGATTTTTCTCCTGGTACTGCTGATGGTACACCTGCAGCTGCTCTCCTACGGCTTCGACACTGTCCTCCTTCACCAACTGGTCCTGCACAGATTAAAGCCATAAAGCATTACAACTTAAAACTGCTGACTTAGTACACAAGCTATGCATTTACCCTTTCATAAAGTAATACATATGTTCACAATCCACACACGATGCAAACACAATTAAAAAAAAAAAAAAAAAATATGCTACACTATGGCACTTTCAATCTCTGAAACTAAGAATGGCTATCACCTTTCTAAAACCACACATAAGTAGTGACAAGCAATAAACTATAAAACAATGCAGCTATTACTAGTAATCTGCAAGGCATAACATGCAGTGGTTGGCTGGGGATATATTGGTTTACTGGGAAAAAAAAGCCTTAAGAGATCAGACAATGGCCTTTAAATGAATTTCACCTCATCTTACTCTATAGCCGGTACACTACTGTTACTCCTGTACCAAGATAAAATCTTCATAAAAAGAAAGAAAATTGCTACCTCCACTCAGGGATGAAAACAGAATCAAAGAGATATTAGAAAAACTACATCAGAACGTAATTTTAAGCATCAAAAGGGAAACCGTGTGAAAAGAGCTACTGCATAAGGCTGACATCAGAAATGCACCTGGAATCCTCAAACTGAAAGAAAAGGTAAACCAGGCCGTGCTTTGTTTTACCTTGCACCTCAAATGGCAATTTACCACGTACAGCCAAGACCAAGTTCAAGGATGTGCAATCTCAGAGTTAGTATATTTAAGTAAGGGAAAGGACTCCCTCACACGGGCAATGCAGGGTGACTTTTTCTTTTCAAGTTCGGGGCTTTTCAATTAATGCCATTTGGATATCAACTACATGAAATTAATAGTTTTGGTAGTTGAACTTGCCAAACACACCCCTTTATACATATCTGGAAAATTGTTTTTACATGCTTGCTTACCCAATATAGCTATTTTCCCCAGTCTTTATGAAGTGAGTTCTAACAGAAAAGTTACGACAAATCAGACAGGTGTGGTATGTCCACCCAACATTAGGTGCATATGCCACATACAGAGGCAACATTTCTAAAACACACAAAACGCATTAAAGAATTGTACACTCCCACAGATCAAAAAAACATATTTGTTATATCTACAGATAGCAGTAAAATGTACTGTTATCTGTTTTGCAAAAACAATGTCTAAATGCCAACACTTCGCAGTTACTATATATATGTACATATATATATATATATATATATACACACATATGTATCTACTTTCAAAATCACAAGTAGAAAACATCGGAAATACACTACTATAAATCCTAAGAAAGCCAATACTTTGAAAGAACGAAGGTAGCAATGTGCATGTCCATAAGGCACTGGAATGGAAAGGAAATGAGATAAAATCAGAAAGTCATCTTTAGTGTAAGACAACATATAAGAGGGGAATTTTCATGTTTACTGATTGTGAATGCAGATCGCAATACAGTGAGGACTGGGAAATTAACCTTTTAACCCAATGTACTGCGATCTCAGAGTTGGTATATATAATCTGCAGGGGGTGTGGGGGCACAGCCCCCCACATGGGGGGGTGCAGGGAGGGCTTGCTCCCCTGCATAAACATTGGAAAAGTTATTTAGTTTGTTTTATGTATGTTTATTATTATTGTAGATGTTTGCTTTTGTGTCTGCACTACGTCCATGGAAATCTTCCGGTACCTTCTGGACATGCGCATTGCTAACTTCATTCTTTCAAAGTTTCGGCTTTCTTAGGATTCGTAGTAGTGTACTTCCGAAATTTTCGTCTCACAATTTTGAAACTCGATGTTATGGTTTTTCAAAGTATGACAGTAGAGCCATACAGATGTACATATCCAACAATTATGTTGCATTATATAATGTGAAGACAGCAGGCAATTACTATTAAATCTTGCCCATTTCAGTGCCTGCAGTATGAAATTGCTACCTTCTCCCTCCTTGAGTTGCCTATCCCCTTTCCAGTTGATCCATGACCTTTTGAAGGCCCTGTAACTTCAAAACCCATCCCCCAATTTGGGAGCCTGTTCCCTGAGTCCACAACTCTCTCAGGAAAAATATACTGTCTCATGTATAGGTTAAAGTGAGTACCTTCCAACTGCATCTGTTGAACCCAACCCCCGTTCCAGGATCCCTGTGTATCAGCTGTATTCCTTCAATCCTACGCACCTATATCCAAGTCATCTCTTTTTTGCCTGTGCTCCTCCCCCATTCACACGTTTCCCATGTTTTTCTCTGTAGGATCTCCAGATCCCATTTATAAAAACATGAGATATATAGCAAACTGTGCACACACTTGTTACTCCTATAGCCTACACTAATGTCAACAATATTGCTAAGGCCGAACTTTAGTCTAGGGTCTCTCTCTTTACCAGTTGGAAATTATCAACAATCAATCCCTGCTTCATAGTTGACAGCTGGGGAAGCAACACCCTGGAATTGTGATCACAACAGATTGCTCTACCTGTTATCAAGGGTGGTTAGTATTACATTATTTCTTGATTCATCTTTTTCTTTTTACATTATACATATCCTTACTAAAGACCTAATCACTAATTTTCTGTTTACTGCACTAAAGTTAAGCAAGGCATGAAACACATTTTGCGTTATGTAAATGTATTGAAAAATGCAGAGACTGTACATCTAGCTCATCAACCAGCAAGCAATCCTAATTCATTTATCTGTTAAATGTATGCTGAATTTAACTGTAGTTTCACTTGCAGTAATTTATGTTATCTAACTGCCTGTAATTTATCGCTTAAGTAAATACCACAACTATATGGCATTTCAAATTTCTTTGTATCGACAGAAAACGCGCAGTACTTCCAGCTCAAAGTTAATGTAACATGCAGGTCTTGTAAAAAAAAAAAAAATAATAATTACTAGTCACACATTACAAGCTTTGGCAACTTCTGGTACAATTCTCACAAAGCAAATTGATATATACACTTCTTGCTGTAGTTACTATCCTGCTTACATCTACCATGCCCCCCCATAATCGCTAAGTTTATGTTGCTAACTCTACTCTCCATTCTCGTTTTTTTTTTTTTTTTTTTTTTTTTTAACTTGCACTCAATGTTGCTGTCTACCACACAAATAGTTCCTACTTTAGTTCCTCACTACAGGTTTTCAGTTTTTGTTAACTGCCTCCCTTTTCTACGGCAGTTTTTATCCATTCAGGCATAAGGGCATCTCTGCACAAAGTACTAGTAACAACAGCTCTCTCTTTTACCCCAGGCGAGTAACCTCCCCTTCCAAGCATCCATTGTTTGTGCACAGCCACCTGCTTCTCTCTTACTCATTGATCACGATCCTTTCATATCACCACCACCTCTTCCACTTCCATTTACCCTCATTCTCATCCATCACTCCATATCACCATCACCTCTTCCACTTCCATTTACCCTCATTCTCATCCATAACTCCTCAAACTTTCTCCTTGATGACATTTTGGTAATTTTCATCAACTGCCTTTTTTCACATTCACTTGGTGGCTATTGTGATCTTTTATTTCACAGTTGTATTTCATCATGCCACCACACATCCTCCCACTCAATAATCATGTTAACTGCTTCCGACAAAAAATAAACCAAACTCATATGCCCACCTAGCAGTGCACACAGACTTTCCTCAGAAGCAGGGTAGCTGATAATGCGTACTACAGACAGTTATTTCCAGCACTGCACTAATAAGATGAATGACTTGTCCACCCATCTCCTAAACCCACTCCAGCAACACCAAATGCTTTGCAGTTGTAGCTCTTATAGGACTTCTACTTCCCACTCATAATTTTAATCCAATGAATCAACAAACTATCTACTTTCTAGTAATCAGCTGGAATTTTCCAGCATTTTTGTTTTCTTTATTCCCACACAGCCACAACATATTACAAATTCAACTTCAGACCATACTTTACCTCAGCTTACATCTCTTCCCTACCCAATACAAAATGGACTCCATGTTCCCATACTAAACTCATACAATTCCCAAGATGTTCTTTTCTTTGCTCATTTCTTTCACTCACAAATGAAATGTTACTTTAAACATATGAAAATGAAACTACCACCATCTCCTGCCTTCCTAATTCTGACAATTTTCCTCTTACTACAACTCTCTTGTGGAGACAGAAAGTACAGTTTTGTACCTACCATAAATGTAGATGTTCGAAGATCCACATTGCTGCAGTCCTTACATATGGGTAGTCCGCTGTCCTCGGTCGGCCCGAATACCAAAGTATTAGGCTGACGTCGGTCATGGCGCTCAGATCTGACATCAGAGCGGCAGGGTATAAAAGCGCATGACCGACGTCATATCCTCAGCCTTTTCTTGCCCCAGATGTCAGAAGGCCCTAACAAGAAAGGCCACAGCCAAAAATAGAATACTTCCCAAAAGGCATGTACAAATAACAGCCACCACCCAAACCACACAACCATTCCAAAGTACAGAGGGGAAGGAGGGAGGGTAAATTGGACTGCAGCAATGTGGATCTTCGAACATCTACATTTATGGTAGGTACAAAACTGTACTATGTTCTTCATCTCACATTGCTGCAGTCCTTACATATGGGTAGAATCCCAAAGCAGAGGTAAAGGGAGGCTGGCAAAATCATAAAGCATTGGGAGCTGCCAAAATGCCCTGTAAGATTGCAGTGGCAAATCCAGCCCTAGATTTGGAATAAAGAGGAAGGTGGTAATGTTTAGAAAAGGTATGCACTGAACTCAAAGTAGCTGCTTCCAAAATATCTTTAGTAGCTACTCCCCTTAAAAAAGCTGTAGAAGTGGCAGTAGCCCTAGTGGAGTGAGGTCTGATTCCAGCCGGAATCTCCTTACCATGATGGGAATAACAAAATGCAATACAAAAGCCAATCCACTTAGAAATAGTTTGTTTTGAAACAGGTTTCCCCTGAGAACCTAAAGCAAAAGAAACAAACTGCTGAGACTGTCTGAATCCTTTAGTCCTGCTCAAATAATAACGCAACTGCCTGTGAATATCCAAAGTGTGCAAAATTTTCTCCCCTTTATTTTGGGGATCTGCATAAAAAGTGGGCAAATGAATTGATTGGTTCAAGGCCACATTTGAAACCACTTTAGGCATAAAAGTAGGGTTAGTACGCAGAGATACCCTATCCTTATGAAAAATTAGGAAAGGTTCAACTGCCATAAGAGCCTGTAATTCAGAAACCCTTCTAGCAGACGTAATGGCCAACAAAAAAGCAGTCTTCCAAGACAAAAACTTTAACTCAGCAGTAGCTGCAGGTTCAAAAGGAGGTAAAGTAAGTTTTTCCAACACAAAATTGAGATCCCAGGCAGGAGTAGGAGCTCTACGTGGGGGTCTTATGTTCTTTGCCCCTCTAAGAAATTGCTTAAACAAAGGATGAGAGAATAATGGAGGGTCACAGTCATAGCGAGCAGAGATGGCTGCAGCATGAACTTTTATAGAGGAAAAAGACAAACCCTTGTCTAATAATTCTGTAAGATATTGAAGAGAAACACTTAAATCAGGCCTGGAAACATCAAAGCTCTTAGTTTTGCTCCAAAATAAAAATCTCCTCCATTTATCAGCATAAACTTTCCGTGTACTAGGCCTTCTGGCCTCCAAAATAACATTCAAAACTTGTTGTGGAAGCTGCGACCCTCCAGGTTCTAGAACCGAATGTGCCAGGCTGTTAGATGCATAGACTGAATCCTGACATTGAGGAAATGATTGCCCTCCTGAGACAAAATGTGCGGAATCGTAGGCAAAGGCCATGGAGGCTCCCGTACTAAACTCCTCAGCAGAGGGTACCAGTGCTGTCGAGGCCAATCTGGAGCTATTAGAATCATGGAGGGCTTGTCTTGTCTGACCTTCAAGAGTACCTTGGGGAGGAGAGGCAGAGGAGGAAAGGCATAGACGTGAAGATTGCTCCAACTGAATGATAGAGCATCCACTTTCCAAGCTGTGGGATGAAACATTTTTGTGCAAAACTTTGGCAACTGGAAATTTAGTGGAGAAGCGAACAGATCTATGTCTGGAGTTCCCCATAGCACTGTCAATTTTCGAAATACATGAGGATCCAATTTCCACTCGTGGGGATCCACTATCTGTCTGCTCAAAACATCTCCTAAGGAGTTCTGTGCTCCTGGTAGAAACCTTGCCTGAAGATTGAGGTGTAAACTGAGAGCAGTCTCCCACAAAATCATTGCTTGCCTGCAAAGAGGGTACGAATGGGTTCCCCCTTGCTTGTTGATGTACCACATGACAGTTGTGTTGTCTGTTAGAATCAACACTTGCCCTGGGTGAAGTAAATCCTTGAAAGCCATCAATGCAAATTGGACTGCTAACATCTCCTTCAAGTTGATATGTAGATGTCGAAGTCTGGCAGGCCACGTGTCTTGAACCCATTTTCCATTGAGGTGTGCTCCCCAAGCCTTGTCCGAGGCATCTGTCGTTAAAATCTGACTCGCCTCTGGTCGGGTCACAGAGTCCCTTGTTTAGGTGACATTCCTGAGCCCACCACAAAAATTCCTTTTGAATGCAAGGTATTATTTGAATGACAGTGTCCAGATCTTGGCAGTGTTGTGTCCATACATTTTTGAGATACCATTGTAGCTTCCTCATATGCAGTTTGGCATTGGGAAGCACCAGAATACAAGATGCCATGAACCCCAAGGCTTGAAGGACTGTCTTTGCAGTCAGCCTGGACCGTAGAGACAATTGATGGAAGTAAAGTGTAAGGTTCTTTTGCTTGTCCGGGGTCAAAAAGGCCATCTGGGAAGCTGTATTCAGTCTCACACCCAGAAAGCACATTTCCTGAGAGGGTACCAGACTGGACTTTGTTTCGTTCACAGAATACCCTAGGCACCTTAACACTGCCATCACATACTGTAGATGATGAAGAAGTTCGTACTTGTCTTGAGCAAGAATCAGGCAATCGTCCAAATAAGGATAAATTTGTATTCCTCTTAACCGTAAGAAGGCTATCACTAGAGCCAGAACCTTTGTGAACACCCTGGGCACAGTAGATAAGCCAAAGGGCAATGCAGAGAATTGATAATGTAAAGTCCCAGCCCGAAAACGCAGGTATCTCCTGCAACTGGGCCTGATAGGAACATGAAGATAAGCCTCTTGAGATCCAGAGTTACCATCCAGTGATCTTTGCCCAACAGAGGTAGAAGTTGTTGCAACGTCAACATTTTGAATTTTGGAATGTCCAGGTATGTGTTGAGGATAGATAAATCCAAAATTGGCCTCCAAGTGTTTCCTTTCTTTGGTACTAGAAACAGGCGAAAATAAAATCCTAGGCCCACTTCTGACAGAGGGACCTGCTGTATAGCCCCCATTTGAAGAAGTAAAGAAATCTGCTTGTGAGCCTCTACCCTTTGCTGAGGCGGAACGTCTGGCGTGCCTTTGAAAGGAGGCAATGTATGGAAATAAAACTTGTAGCCTCGGTCTATAATGTCCAACACCCATTTGTCTTGGGTGATTAAAAGCCAGTTTTGCTTGAAGAGCGCCAACTTTCCTCCCAAAGGAGCTGCCAGACAGGAAGAATCTGGCAGCTGAAGATGCAGGTCATTGGGCCTGTTTACGAAAAGACTGGCCCCTGCCCTCACCTGTAGATTGTGCAGGTGAACTCCATGTTCTAGGCCTGAAAGAACTCTGAGCTCTGCCCCTACCACGTCTAGATCTACCCCTAGACTGTAAATCAGAAGGATAAGCCCATCCCTTAGTAGGCCAATTCCTGCTAAACTTAGGAGGCTGCACCTGCAAAAAATCTTTAACAGTCTGCATAGACTTAGCCTTGTCTTCCATTTTCTTCAAGACAGATTCCACAGGAGAACCAAACAAAACTTCAGACTGCAAAGGAGCATCCAAAATTCTAGTTTTAACATGCTCTGACAAATTTTGATCCTTAAGCCAGGCGTGCCTGCGAATAACAGAACCAGTGGCAGCCACCCTGGAAGAAGCCTGTAAAGCATCAAAACCACACTGCAAAGAATGCTTACCCAGCTGTTCAGAGGCATGCACCAAATCCTGTAATTCTTTACACTCTATGCCCTCTGCCAAAGCATCCACTTTAGATTTTAGTTGAGTAAGGAGAAAATTCTGATACTTCAACATATGAAACTGGCAATTCAAAGCCCTCATTGCTAAAGTGGAAGAGGTATACACTTTCTTACCCCATCTATCCAAAGCTCTAGCATCTTTATCTATAGGAACTGGATTCTTTACAACAGAAGCCCTGACACCCTTAGGTCCCTGGCTAATAGTTTCTGGGTCAGCCCTTGGACTCATACAGATATTTATGAGCCTCAGGTACTCTATAATACCTGTCTGGCTTAACTGGCGCAGGAGGCAGAGAGTCTGGATTAAGGGAAGCCTTGGAGAAAACATCTTGAACAACATCCAAAACAGGAGGTATAGCAAAGGGCCTATGTTGTGGTAAAAACAAAAATTCCCTAAGCCTCTTTCGTGAATCTGAGAAATCCTGACCTTCCCATTTAAAATGTTCTCTCATAGAATGCAGGGTTTCTGAAAAAGAAAAATCCTCTGGAGGAGAAGCAGAAGGAGTGGAATCCTCTGCGTCTGAATCAGAATAAGGAGAAAAATCCTGAATGTCTTCAGCTGAAGACTCTGAGTAATCTGAAGCCTGCTCCAAACTTTCCACCTCTGGCTCCACTTTAGGCCTCTTATCAGGAGGGGGCATAGAACCTCTAATTAAAGAAATTAAATCTTCTGCCATTTTAAGCATGTGTTTTTTAGGCACAGAACCTGCAGAACTAGGACCGACACCCGTGGAAGGCAAACCAGGCCTGCCCCTGGAAGGAGCCTTAGAGACAGAAGGAGAAGGCCTAACCACCTTAGGCAAGGAAGGGAGAACAGCAACCTGAGAGGCCCCCTCAGCCTGACCTGACTCCTGAGAGGCCACATCTTGTAAAATCAAAGCCTCCCCCTGAGACTCAACTGAAACCTCGGCTGGATCCACAGATTCCACTGTAGTTTCTAAAGAACCGGCGTCCGGAACGGACGACTCATCCTGCCTGGACTTTAAAGATTTGTCTTTGCGCTTCTTCGCGGTAGCGGGCGTCGGAGGATCCGACGGCATGTTATAATTACACCGCTTACCGAAGACAAGCCTAGCGCAATCTAACCTACGTTTAATGGTGCGCTTATTAAACCTAGCACAAAAGCGACACCCGACTACGTCGTGCTCAGGACCCAAGCAAGGAATACAAAGAGAGTGGTAATCCCTATGCGGTATCCGTTTCCCACAAGAAATACAATTATTCACTTTTTCTGACATCCGGAATTAACTGAGGCAAGAAAAAACAAAAATATTCCCCAACGGGGTACTTAGCCCAACTTGGTTTCGGTCTGAAACTCAGAATACGAAAATTTCAGAACGCCGAACGGCACTTGCAAACGCTGCTTCTGCATCGGACCATGCGGCAAAAAAGACTGAGGATATGACGTCGGTCATGCGCTTTTATACCCTGACGCTCTGATGTCAGATCTGAGCGCCATGACCGACGTCAGCCTAATACTTTGGTATTCGGGCCGACCGAGGACAGCGGACTACCCATATGTAAGGACTGCAGCAATGTGAGATGAAGAACATCTGACCCAATCTCCAACAGCAGACCCTATGCCCACAATGCAGTGATCCCCCAAACAAAGGTATATTGTACATCTGCACCACAAGAAACCAATACAAATTCAGTCAGTAGGTTGAGAAGCAAGCTACAAAAGACAATTTAGGGAGTGCAACTGGACAAAAGTAGCACAAGCTGACAGGACAAAAGACTGAAAATATGTCAGGCAGAGATAATCATGTATACAGAATAAGAGCCCCAGTTGCAGTAATGCACACTATAGTTTAAATGTCAAACACACATCATCCTACCACCCGCCTACACGCGAAAGCGCAAACAGATAATCCAACACTTGGGTAAAAAAATAAAATAAAAAAATGGTCTCAAAAGCAAACAAACCTGTATGAAACAATGACAGTGAAGTATGATCCTGGACAGCAAGGGGTATAGTACCAGGCTGTTGAGTAAATGCAGGAAGACCAGCCTCATAGTGCTACCACCTAGAACACGTCTGACCATTCTTTTTGCCAAGGTGTCCCTGCAGCAAGACTGGCAAAGCCTGGGGACTGCATTATATTAATGAAAGAGTATCTGCTTTTTTTGTAGTAATGTACTACTTCAAACAGCATGGCAGAAGAGATGCCTGAATAGTACAGTTGTGTACACTTCATAAATGTAGATGTTAGAGTGTATTCACTGTTGCAGTCATCACACTTGGGTTATTCTGCCAGGGGTAGCCCTCAGTCGGCCTGAATACCAGAGGCTTAGTATTTCTGCATTGGTTGCTGTCGCTCCAGGACTGACGTCAAGTTGTCACTGGTATAAAATCAGGCAGCCGATGCCATTACATGAGTTTTTCTTGCCGCAAATGTCAGGAGCCCCCAAATAGTAAGCTAGGTTATGGTGGAAGAACACCACCAGTAGAAAGTAAATACCAAAAATCCCTGTAAGGAGTGAGGAAGAGGGAGACAAGGGGGATGGAGGGAGGGAAACCAGGATTGCAACAGTGAATACACTCGAACATCTACATTTACGGTAAGTGTACACAACTGTACTATGTTCTTCGTGTTTCACTGTTGCAGTCATCACACTTGGGTTGATTCCCAAAGCTGAAGAAAAGGGTGGAGGCAGTCGAGAAGACTGGGGGCTGGCTAGGATGCCCTGCAAGACTGCAGTTGCAAAGCCTGCCCTGGATTTGGAGAAGATAGGCAGGTGGTAATGCTTTGTGAAGGTATGAAAAGAACTCCATGTTGCAGCCTCCAGGATGTCCCTGGTAGGGACCCTCTGAGAAAAGCTGTAGAGGTGGAGGTTGCCCTGGTGGAATGTGTCCTGACCCCCCCTTAGGGGGCAGTTTCCCATGGTATTTGTAGCAGAAATGGATACAGTGTGCTATCCATTTGGAGATTGTTTGGATATGGCCTTGCCCTCTGCCCCTGCTGCAAAGCTGACTAGCAATTGGTCAGTTTTCCTAAAAGATTTAGTCCTATCCAGGCAGACTCTGAGCTGTCTGTGCACATCTCGTGAATGCAGAATCCTTTTCTCCTTGTTCTGTGGGTTAGGGAAAAAGGTGGGCAAATGAATAGATTGGTTGAGAGCCACACTGGACACTACTTTAGGCATAAAGGTTGGGTTAGTCCTGAGAGACCCCCTGTCAGCATGAAAAATGATGAAGGGCTCTACTGCCATGAGTGCTTGTAGCTCTGAAATTCTTCTAGCTGAAGTGATGGCCAGAAGCAAGGCTGTTTTCCAAGAGAGGAATTTTAACTGCTGAAACTGCAGGCTCAAAGGGGGTAGTGTGAGCTTTTCCAACACAAAGTTAAGGTCCCAAGCTGGGGTAGAAGCTCTTCTGGGTGGCCTTAAATTGTTAGCCCCTCTTAGGAACTGTTTATGAGAGGGTGATAAAAGAGAGGTGGCTCTGTGCTGTAAAAAGCAAAGACGGCAGAGGCATGAATTTTAATAGAAGGATAAGCCCCTGTGCAGTAGATCTGCCAGGTAATCCAGGATGAGAGGTAGGGAGAGCTGTGCTGTTTCAGCTCCTTTAGCCTGGATCCAGGTGCAATACCTTTTCCACTTGTCAGCATAGGATTTTCTAGTGGTGGGGTGTCTGGACTCACGTACAACATCCAGGACTTGCTTGCTTAAACTGGCAACTGGAGGAGAGGTCAGGGAATAAGCCAGGCTGCCAGGTTAAGGGTCTGCAACTGTGAATGCATGAATTCTCCGTTCTGCTGGGTCAGGAGAGTTGAGATCTGGGGTAGGTGCCATGGTGGCAGGGGTGAGACTGCGCAACAGTGGGTACCACTGCTGGCGTGGCCAGTCTGGGGCAATCAAGATTGCTCTTGGTTTTTCCTCCCTTATTTTTAGTAGTACCCTTGGAGCTGCGGTGCTGGTGCTGCGGTAGCGTTATTGCCTCACAATTAGATGTTGCCCGTTCGATTCTCAGTTAGAGCGTCTTCTGTGTGGCGACATGCGTAAACGGGCGTTCCTTCGTTGAAGGTTGTGCATTAGGCCCGACAAGCCAGCATGTAAAACTCTACTGCCAATCATTAGCAGACCGGAATTCTGCTGTGGCGACCCCTAACCGGGAAAAAGCCGAAAGACACAAACCAACCCTTGAAAGTAGAGGAAGAGGGGGAATACATAGATTGAGAGGTTTACCCATTGGGAAGGATAGGGCATCCACTTTCTAGGCCTTGCTGTGAGGTTCCCTGGTGCAGAACTTGCTGAGCTGGTGATTGTTGTGGGTGGCAAAGAGGTCCATATTCGGGGTGCCCCATTTCTGGGTTACAAGGTTGAAGCTGCAGTGGTCCACCTGCCACTTGCGTGAGTCTAGGAGGTTTCTGGTTAAGTTGTCTGCCAGAGAGCTTTGAAAGCCTGGCTGATATTGTGCTTGCAGATGAATCTGCATGGCTGAAGCCGTGTGCCAAAGGGTCATGGCGAGCCTGCAGAGGGGATAAGAGTGAGTTCCTTCCTGCTTGTTGATGCACCAACATCACTGTGGTGTTGTCTATTTTGATCAGTAGAGGCCCCTGGGAGAGTAGGGGTCTGAAAGCTGTCGAAGCGTGCTGAACAGCTAGCATCTCTTTTTGGTTGATGTGCAGATGTATTTGATTTGGGCTCTGATGGCCCTGAATGCACCCAAGGCATAATCTGACACTTCTGTGGTTAGGGTCTGGGCGGTGTGGGGTTGTGAGAAGGGAAGACCCTTGTGGTTGCATGCTGCTGCCCACCAAAGAAAATATTTCCTTAGGGTATCATAGGTATGACAGTTTCCAGGTCCTGACAGTGTTGAGACCAAAGGCTTTTTAGGTAACACTGTAGTTTCCTCATATGCAGTATGGCATATGGAATGAGTAGAATGCAAGATGCCATGAACCCTAGACCTTGCAGGAATTTTCTTGCGGATAACTGGGTTCTGGTGGCTAGTTGAGAGAAGTAGCTTGTCAGATAAGCTTGTTTTTCTGGAGTAAGGAAAGCCATCTGGGATGCTGTGTCCAGGCTTGCTTCCAGGAATACATTTTTTTTGAGTGGGTACTAGTTTGGGTTTCTTTTCGTTTGTAGTGTACCCCAGGGAGGTCAGTAGGTGCTTTACAAAGGTCAGGTGCTGAATCAGCTTTTCCTGACGGTCTGCCTAAATCAGGCAGTCTAAGTAGGGGTAAATATTCCTTTGTCTGCAAAAAGCAATGGCTGGATCCAGGCATTTACTGAAAACTCTGGGAACAGTGGATAAGCCAAAGGGAAGCACAGAGAACTGAAAGTTTATAGATCCTGCTCTGAAACTTAAATATTTCCTGCAGGAATCCCTGATTGGGATGTGTAGATAGGTCTCTCTTAGGTCTAGGCTGGCTAACCAAGCATCGTTGGATAGCATAGGAAGAAGCTGCTGGAGGGTGAACATTTTGAATTTTGGTATCACCAGGAAGGTGTCGAGAATTGATAGATCGAGACTGGGCACCAGATGCCCTCTTTTCTGGGTACCAGGAAAAGCCTGGAATAGAAACCTTGGGCTATCTGGTTTGCAGGAACAGGCAGTATTGCCCTCATGGAGAGCAGGGAATGGACTTGGTTTTGTGCCTCTGCCCACTGGTTTGGAGGAAGATCTGGGAACCCTTTTGGGGTAGGCAGAGTGTGGAAATAAATATGTATCCCTGGGACACTAAGTTGAGAACCCATCAGTCGTTGGTGATAGAGGCACAGTTTTTGGCATAGGAGAAGAGTTTTCCTCCTAGCGGCACAAGCAGGTGGGCAGAGGTAAGGGGTTGAGAAACTCTATTGCTTAGATTTCTGCATTCCCTGGGAGTGCTGTCTGGGGGGGGGGGTCTGCTTCCCCTTGGTCTTGTCTGAGCTGGTCTTGAGGGGGCCAGAAAGGACCAGTGCTCGGAGGGGCAATGCCTACTGAACCTCGGAGACTGGACCTGCAAAAAGTCTAATAGACTGCATAGATTTAGCTTTTTCTTCCATCTTAAGACCTCTTCTGGCTTGGTGCCAAACAAATCGTCTTTGTTCAATGGTGCGTCCAATAGTTTTGATTTGACATGGTCTGGCAAGGTCTGTTCCTTAAACCAAGCATGTCTTCTAAGTATAGAACCTGTGATTGCTGCCCTGCAGGATGTTTCTAGGGCATCAAAGCCACATTGCAAGGTGTGCCTATAACTTGGCTTGCAGAATGCATAAGCTCCTGCAATTCTTTATTTTCTGCAAAAGCCGGATAGGTAGACATTTTTTGCTTAATAAGTTCCATAGTATGTTGCTGGTATTTCAACAAGTGGAACTGACAATTTAGTGCCCTAATGGCAAGAGTAGCAGGTGTGTATACTTTTTTACCCCTTCTGTCTAAAGGCCGGGAATCCCTGTCCGAGGGGGTGGGATTCTTAGCTGTGGTTGCTTTTACTCCTTTAGGTACTTGGGAGATGACCGCTAGGTCAGCAGTAGGATTCTTGAAAAGAAATTTGTGAGAGTCAGGGACTCTCAATACCGGTCAGGCTTCCTGGGAGTAGGAGGAAGGGTGTCAGGATTCCATAAAATCATCATCTACAACATCCAGGACAGGAGGAATAGCTAAAGGTCTGTGCTGTGGTAAATCTAAGAATTCCCTGAGTCTCTTTTTGGACTGAGGATAGTCCTGACACTCCCATTGGAAATACTCCCTTAAAGTATGTAGGGTTTCACCAAATGAAAAATCCTCTGCAGAAGAGACAGAAGGAATGGATTCCTCTGCATCTGAAACCTCATAAGCAGACAAGGGTTGCATGTCTTCATATTCAGAAACCTCACAGTCATGAGACTCCTGGTCAGATAAAACTGCTGGAGAAAAGTTTTTTTTTTTTTGTAGGCTGGCTTCCCCCTAATAAGCAAGATAGGGTCTTCCGCCATTTTAAGCATTTGAGATTGAGGCATGGAAGCAGGTGCTTGAGCTTGGGTCGTCGGTTTTTGTAGGCGTAGTTCGTACCCTGGGCCTTAAAAAAGTACAGTTGTGTACACTTACCATAAATGTAGATGTTCGAGTGTATTCACATTTGCAGTCATTACATTTGGGTAATCTGCTGGCAGGTTGCCCTCAGTCGGCCTGATTAACAAAGTCTTGGGTCCTGCTTCGGTTTGCTGTCCC
This sequence comes from Protopterus annectens, assembly GCF_019279795.1. Taxonomy (NCBI): domain Eukaryota; kingdom Metazoa; phylum Chordata; order Ceratodontiformes; family Protopteridae; genus Protopterus; species Protopterus annectens. Next base: position 182,935,799 of record NC_056747.1, on the reverse strand, counting down.
TTCTTCCATGACGTCAGGGGGTATAAAATATGCAGCCGACACCATTACATCAGTTTTTCTTGCCCCAGATGTCAGGTGCCACCCAAATGGGGAGCAAAATATATATATACATAATTTAAGACACAAAAATATACCTCCAAACAAAAGCAAATACACCAAAAAGGCTTTTAAGTGCAGTAAAGGAAAGTAGAGGCATAGTAAGAGAAAAAAACAGGGGGCTGAAGGGAGGGTAACCAGGACTGCAACAGTGAATACACTCGAACATCTACATTTATGGCAAGTGTACACAACTGTACTATGTTCTTCGTGTTTCACTATTGCAGTCATTAAATTTGGGTAGATTCCCCAAGCTGTGGTTGGGAGGATGGATTTATACAGCATTAGGACTGGCTAGAAGGCCCTGCAAAACAGCAGTGGCAAAGCCAGCTCTGGATTTAGAGAAAATTGGTAAATGATAATGCTTGGTGAAAGTATGAACTGAACTCCAGGTAGCAGCTTCTAGAATATCTCTGGTAGGAACACCTCTGAGAAAGGCTGTAGAGGTAGATGCAGCCCTGGTGGAATGGGATCTGATCCCCTGGGGGATAGGTTTTCCATGGTGCTTCTAGCAGAAATTAATACAATGGCTTATCCATTTGGAAATGGGTTGCTTTGAAATAGCCTTTCCCTCTGCCCCTGCAGCAAATGCTACCAGCAGTTGTTCAGATTTTCTTCGAGATTTAGTCCTGTCCAAGTAAAATCTAAGTTGTTTGTGTACATCCAATGAATGCAGAACCGCTCCCCCCTGTTCTGTGGATTGGGAAAGAAAGTTGGCAAATGAATGGACTGATTAAGAGCCACACTGGATACCACCTTGGGCATGAAGGATGGATTGGTCCTCAGTGACATCCTGTCCACGTGAAAGATGATGAAAGGCTCAGCTGCCATAAGGGCCTGTAATTCAGAAATCCTTCTAGCCGAAGTGATTGCTAAAATGAAGAAAAGGAAAGAAATTTTAAGTCTGCAATAGCAGCTGGCTCGAAAGGAGGGAGAGCGAGTTTCTCCAGTACAAAGTTATGGTCCCAGGCAGGGGTTGGAGGCTCTCCTGGGTGGCCTCAAGTTTTTGGCCCCTGTGAGATACTGCTTTAGCAGAGGATGAGAGAAGGGGGGGGGGTTCTGTGTTGTAATGAGCTGAAATGGCTGAGGCATGGATTTTTATGGAAGAAAAAGACAGGCCCTTGTGAAGCATCTCAGTTAAGCATTGCAAAATATGAGGTAAATTGGGCACTGCTGTGCTTATCCCTTGAGATTGATTCCAGGCACAGAATCTTTTCCATTTGTCAGCATAAGATTTTCTAGTACTAGGTCTTCTCGCCTCCAAAATGACATCCATCACAGTTTTGCTGAGGGATGCTAAGGGGGAATTTAAGTGATTAGCCAAGCTGCAAGATTCAATGTTTGGAGCTGAGGGTGCAGAATTTGGTTGTTCTGCTGAGATAGTAAGGAAGGTGTCTGAGGCAGGTGCCATGGAGAAATTTGTGACAGACTGCGTAGGAGTGGGTACCAGTGTTGGCGAGGCCAGTCTGGAGCAATCAAAATCATTTTTGGTTTGTCCTATTTGACTTTTAGTAGAACTTTGGAGAGCAGAGGGGGAAAGGCACAGAGTGATATGTTTTCCCAGCTGAAGGACAGAGCATCCACTTTCCAGGCTTTTTTGTGAGGAGTTCTTGTGCAAAATTTGTCCAACTGGTAGTTTTGGAGTGAGGCAAAAAGATCTATGTCTGGGCTTCCCCATTTGCGTGTCAACATGTTGAAAATCCGTGGTTCCAGTTTCCATACGTGTGGGTCCAGGAGATTTCTGCTTAGTTCGTCTGCAAAAATATTCAGGTTTCCTGGCAGGAATTCAGCTTATAGTTGTACTTAATAGCTCAAGGCCGTGTTCCACAATGCCATGGTTAGTCTGCAGAGGGGGTAGGAATGTGTACCCCCCTGCTTGTTTATGTACCACATAACTGTGGTGTTGTCCGTCTTTACCATTAGTTGTCCTGGATGAAGGTAGTCCTTGAAGGCTGTCAGTGCATTCTGTACAGCTAGCATTTATTTTTGATTGATATGAAGGTGCATTTGATTTGGGCTCCATTTGCCCTGAATGCACTTCCTGCCAGATGAGCCCCGCATGCATAGTCTGATGTGTCTGTAGTTAGGGTTTGCGCGGCAGGGGGTGGTGTGTATGGCAGTCCCTTGTTTTGGTGGCAAGCCTCTGTCCACCACAGGAACTCTAGTTGCAGGCAAGGAATGATAGGAATCATTGTTTCCAGGCTGTGACTATATTGACTCCATAAACTTTTTAAGTACCACTGAAGTTTCCTCATGTGCAGTCTTGCATATGGAATTAGAAGAATGCAGGAGGCCATGAACCCTAAGGCTTGCAGTATTTGTCTTACAGATAGCAGGGTTTTTGTGGCCACCTGTTTGAAGTAAGTCACCAAATGAAGTTGCTTTTCTGGCGTAAGGAAAGCCATCTGGGCAGTTGTATTCAAGCCTGCACCCAGGAATGTAATTTTTTGAGAGGGTACCAGTTGTGATTTCTTTTCGTTTATGGTGTACCCTAGACAAATTAGAACCCTTTTTACAAACGCCAGATGTTTTAGAAGGATGGCCTTGTTTTCTGCCTGAATTAGACAATCATCCAGGTATGGATATATCTGAATATTTATTTGCCTGCAAAATGCAATTACTGGCATCAGGCACTTTGTAACTACCCTGGGCGCAGTAGATAAGCCAAAGGGCAGTGCAGAGAACTGATAATGCAAGTAGCCTGCTTTGAAGCAGAGATATCTTCTGCAAGATTCCCTGATTGGGATATGCAGGTAAGCCTCTTTTTAAATCTAGAGTTACCAACCAGGCATCTTTGCCTAGCATAGGAAGTAACTGGTGAAGAGTCAGCATCTTGAATTTTGGAATGTCCAGAAATGCGTTCAGAGTAGACAGGTCCAGAGTTGGATGCCATGATTTGTCTTTTCTGGGTACCAGGAAAAGTCTGGAATAGAAACCTTGCCCCTTTTCCTCTTCTGGTACTAGTTGAACTGCCCCCATGTTTAGGAGGGAAAGTACTTGTTTCTGAGCCTCTGCCCACTGATTTGGGGGCAGGTCTGGCCATCCATTTGGAGTTGGCAACTGGAAATGAAATCTGTATCCCTGGGACACTATTTAAAACCCATCTGTCCTGGGTTATAAGCTGCAAGTTTTTTGCATGGAGAGCCAGTTTTCCCCCGAAAGGGGCGGCTAAGAGTCAAGTGCTTGGTAATTTTAAAGGGAAGTCACTGAGACTGTTTACTATAGGGAGGTGACTTATTTCCATATTTGGAAGTGGAGGCACCCCATTGCTTAGTTCTGAAAGTCCCTTGGGACTGAAACCTGGTGCTTTTGAAATGTCTGGGTTTGGCTTGAGTGGCTCTGGAAGGAACTGGAAAGGACCAGTTCTTAGTAGGCCACTGCCTACTAAATCTTGGAGGTTGTGCTTGTAAGGAATATTTCACAGTTTGCATAGATTTAGCTTTATCTTCCATCTTTTTTAGAACTTCTTCAGCCTTATTACCAAACAGACGGCCCTGCTGCAAAGGAGCATCCAACAATTTTGCTTTAACATGATCAGGCAGAGATTGCTCCTTAAGCCAAGCATGCCTTCTAAGCACAAACCCAGTAACAGCAGCCCTGCAAGAGGCCTCCAAAGAATCAAAACCACATTGCAAAGTATGTTTTCCAACTTGTTCAGCTGAATGCAATAAATCCTGTAAATCCTTATTTTCCACACAGTCAGAAATCAACATAATTTTCTGTTTAAGCAATCCCATGATATACTGTTGATATTTTAGCATATGGAATTGACAGTTTAAAGCCCTGATTGCCAAGGTTGCAGAAGTATAAAGTACAGTTGTGTACACTTACCATAAATGTAGATCTTCGAGTGTATTCACTGTTGCACTCATTACATTTGGGTAATCTGCTGGCAGGTTGCCCTCAGTCGGCCTGAATTCCAAAGTCGTGGGTTCTGCGTCGGTTGCGGTCTCCTCTTCCATGACATCAAGTTGTCAGGAGTATAAAACATGCAGCTGACGCCATTTTCTTTAGTTTTTCTTGCCCCCGATGTCAGGTGCCCCCAAAAAGGTAGCAATATTATATAGATATGTAAATACATGCATCAATATAAACTTTACCTTCATCTACAAGCAAATACACCACACAGGTTGTAGAAGATAGTGAAGGAAAGATAAACTTCAGAATGACAGGGGGATGGCGGGAGGGTAACCTGGACTGCAACAGTGAATACACTTGAACATCTACATTTATGGTAAGTGTACACAGCTGTACTATGTTCTTCGTGTTTCACTGTTGCAGTCATTACATTTGGACAGAATCCCAAAGCTATGGTTGGGAGGCTGGAGCTAAACAGCATTAGGTGCGGCTATAAGGCCCTGCAGTACTGCAGTGGCAAAGCCTGCCCTGGACTTCGAGTAGAGAGGTAAATGGTAATGCTTTGCAAAGGTGTGAACAGAACTCCAAGTAGCATCCTCTAGAATGTTTTTGGTACTCCTCTGAGAAAGGCTGCTAAAGTAGCAGCAGCTCTGGTGGAATGAGACCTAAAGCCCATGGGCACAGGTTTACCATGGTGTAAGTAGCAGAAACGGATGCAGTGGCTTATCCACTTTGAAATTGTCTGCTTTGAAATAGCCTTTCCTTCTGATCTTGCTGCACATGACAATAGTAATTGTTCAGTTTTTCTTAGAGCTTTGGTCCTGCTCAAGTAGAATCTTAGCTGTCTGTGAACATCCAAGGAATGCAGAATTCTCTCCCCTTTGTTCTGTGGATTTGAATAAAAAGTTGGCAGATGAATTGTTTGGTTAAGAGCCACACTGGAAACCACCTTAGGCATAAAAGTAGGATTTGTTCTCAGAGACACCCTGTCCGGGTAAAATATGATGAAAGGCTCTACAGCCATGAGGGCCTGTAGCTCTGAAACTCATCTTGCTGAAGTAATTGCTAGTAGCAGAGCTGTCTTCCATGATAAGAACTTTATATCAGCGGTAGCAACTGGTTCAAATGGAGGAAGGGTGAGTTTTTCCAACACAAAATTGAGGTCCCATGCAGGTAATGGTGGGTCTTCTAGGGGGCCTTAAATTTTTGGCTCCTCAAAGATACTGCTTTAGTAAAGGATGAGAAAAGATTGGTGGCTCTGTGTTGTAATGAACCGAAATGGCAGAGGCATGGATTTTGATTGATGAGAAAGATAGACCTTTGTCAAGCATCTCAGTTAAGTATTGTAATATCTGAGGAATATTTGGTTTTGCTTTATCAGTTCCTTGTGCTTGATTCCAAGCACAGAATCTCTTCCATTTGTCAACATAAGATTTTCTAGTACTAGGCCTTCTGGCTTCCAAAATGACATCCATCACAGCTTTACTGAGAGGTGTTGTTTGTATCATTACCTGATTAGCCATGCTGCCAGGTTTAGAGTCTGTAGCTGACAGTGCAGGATCTGATTTTTTGCTGGGACAGTAGTTGTGGTGTTTGAGGCAAGGTCCAAGCTGGGTAATGAGACAAGTTCCTTAGGATCTTTGGCTTCTCTTGTCTGACTTTTAGGAGGACCTTGGGTAGAAGAGGCAGAGGAGGAAAGGCGTAAACTGAAGGATAGGGCGTCCACTTTCCATGCATGTCTGTGACAAGTCCTTGTGCAGAATCTTTTCAGTTGATAATTTTGAGGAGAGGCAAATAGATCTATGTGTAGGCTCCCCCATTTCTCTGTTATGATGCTGAAGACTTGTGGATTTTGTTTCCACTCGTGAGGATCCATAAGGTTTCTGCTTAAATTGTCTGCCAGAGTGTTTTGTTTTCCTGGCAAGAATTGAGCTTGAAGATGTATTTGGTAAGTCAAAGCTGTGTCGCACAGTGCCATGGCTAATCTGCAAAGGGGGTATGAGTGTGTGCCCCCTTGCTTGTTTATATACCACATAACTGTGGTGTTGTCTGTCTTTATCAGTAGCTGTCCTGGATGGAGTAAGTCCTTGAAGGCTGTTAGGGTATTTTGAACAGCTAGCATCTCTTTCTGGTTGATATGTAGATGCATTTGTTTTGGTGCCCATATGCCCTGAATGCATCCTCCTGCCATGTGGGCCCTCCAGGCATAATCTGATGCGTCTGTTGTTAAGGTTTGGCTGGCAGGGGGTAGAGTGAAGGGCCGTCCCATGTTTTGGTGACAGGCCTTTGCCCACCATAGGAACTCCTGTTGCAGGCAGGGAATGAGAGGAATCATTGTTTCCAGACTGTGTGAATGTTGGCTCCATAAACTTTTTAGGTACCATTGAAGTTTCCTCATATGCAGTCTTGCATATGGAATTAGTAGGATGCAGGATACCATGAAGCCAAGAGCCTGCAGAATTTGTCTTGCAGGAGAGTGGGTTTTTGTTGCCATAAGTTTGAAGAAAGAAGTCAGTTGCCTTTTTGTTTGTCTGGCGTAAGGTATGCCATCTGGGCAGTTGTATTCAAGCTTGCACCCAGGAATGTTATTTTTTTGAGAGGGTACCAGTTGTGATTTATTTTCATTTACAGTGTACACTAGGCATGTTAGAAGCCTTTTCACAAATGCCAGGTGTCGAACAAGATTGTCCTTGTTCTCTGCTTGAATGAGACAGTCGTCCAAGTAAGGATATATTTGTATACTTCTTTGCCTGCAAATTGCAATTACTGGTGCCAGGCACTTTGTAAAGACCCTGGGCACAGTAGATAAGCCAAAAGGCAGTGCAGGGAATTGGTAATGCATTAAGCCAGCCTTGAATCTGAGGTATCTTCTGCACGTTGTCTTATTGGGACATGCAGGTATGCCTCTTTTAGGTCTAATGTCACCAGCCAAGCATTCTTGCCCAACATGGGCAGAAGCTGCTGCAAAGTCAGCATTTTGAATTTTGGAATTTCCAGGTATGTGTTCAAAATTGATAAATCCAAAATTGGCCACCAGGCCTTGTCCTTTCTGGGTACAAAGAACAGTTTTGAGTAAAAACCTTGTCCTTTTTCTTGTTCTGGTACCTGTTGAATGGCCCCCATATCCATGAGGGACGCAACCTGTTTCTGTGCCTCTGCCCATTGATTTTTGGGCAGATCTGACCAACCGTTTGCCATTGGCAGGGTGTGGAAATGGAATCTGTATCCCTGTGATACTATGTTTAGTACCCACTTGTCCTGGGTTAACTGCCAATTTTGAGCAAAAAGTGCTAATTTTTCCCCTAAGGGTGCTGTCAAAAGATAAGCGCTTGGGGTAGGCAGAGGGAAGTCATTGGGACTGTTTTCTGTAGGTTTGTGCTTTATCTCCCCCTGATTTGGAGGTAGATGCGCCCCATTGCTTTGACCTGTATGAATCTTGCGCCTGGTATCTGAAACCCTTTGGGCATCTGGATTTGCCCCTTTGAGCTCTGTCTGACACAGGAAAGGACCAATTTTTTGTAGGCCAGTGTCTACTGAATCTTGGTAGATGCACTTGTAAGAAGTCTTTAACAGTTTGCATAGACTTAGCTTTGTTTTCCACTTTCTTTAAAGCCTCCTCTGCCTTAATACCAAACAAAGAATCATGCTGTAAAGGTGCATCTAGCAATTTAGCTTTAACATGATCAGGCAAATTGTGTTCCTTTAACCAGGCATGCCTCCTAATCACAGATCCAGTAACTGCGGCCCTGCAGGAGGCCTCTAAGGAATTAAAACCACATTGCAAAGTATGCTTTCCAACTTGTTCAGCTGCATGCAATAATTCCTGCAATTCTTTATTTTCTGCACATTCTGAAATCAGTATCATTTTCTGTTTCAGCAATCCCATAACATGTTGTTGGTACTTAAGCATGTGAAATTGACAATTTAATGCCCTGACTGCCAAGGTTGCAGATGTATAAACCTTTTTTCCTCATCTGTCTAGTGCCCTTTAATCTCTGTCAGAGGGTGTATGGTTTTTTGCTGTTGAGGCCTTAACTCACTTTGGATCCTATGAAATAGTTTCGGTGTCAGCAGCAGGGTTTCTAAATAAAAATTTATGTGAGTCAGGGACCCTGTAATATCTGTCAAGCTTACTGGGAGCCGGAGGTAAGGAGTCAGGGGTCAAACTTGACTCCGAAAACACATCATCCCACAATGTCTAAAACAGGGGGAATGGCTAAAGGCTTGTGCTGAGGTAGAATGAAATCCCTGAGCCTCTTTTCCCTCGAAGTATGCAAGGTTTCTCCAAATTAATAATCCTCTGGAGGAGATGCAGATGGAATTGACTCCTCAGCATCAGAATCCTCATAGGGAGGTATAGATAATTCCTGATCAGAAGAGGAATCAGAAGAAATAGAAACCTGATCTGAAGATTCATAATCAGTGTCTTGCCTAGGCCTCTTATCTGGAGGAGGATGGGTACCCCTGATCAAGGTAATAAGGTCTACAGCCATTTTGATCATCTGTTTTTTAGGCATAGAGGCCTGTGCACGTGGCTCAGGCATCGTTTTTTTAGTTTTAGAAGTTGTCTTTGCCTTTGGTTTTGCAGCTGTCATCGGTTTGATATATAAATGCTGAGGTCTGAAAACACTCTCAGAAACCGGTGCCTGCTCAGTAGCTCCGGACCCATCCGAGGGAGATACATCTGTCGGTCCAATACCTTGAGTATCTTGCGGCATTCCGGACACCACATGGGTGTCGGTAGAGGCCTGTGACTCTAAGGCAGCGGGTATCAGGAGCTGCGAAAGCACCTCACTGAGTACCGGCGACTGGCTTAGGAGAAGCTTCGTCATTGGTTTTGGATCTCGATTGCCTTTCTCTGTCCTTTTCTTTGCATTTTTTATGTACTCCGGTAGTTGGCATGCTATCCGACGACATTTCTGGGTAGTTAAATTGGTTTCCAAAATATTTTGATGCAAAAATATACAGACGCTTAATAGTGCTTTGGTTAAATCTAGCACAAAACCGACAGCCAGGCACGTTGTGATCAGGGCCTAGGCAAGGAATACAGTATAAATGGAAATCCTTATGAGGTATTTGCTTCCCACAAGTAATACAATTATTAAATTTTTCTGAGATCGGTAAAAAGCAAGAAAAAAGTTTCCCCAATGGGGTACTTAGCTTTAGTGAAGACTTTGGTTCTGAAACTCAAACTGGAATATTTCAGTGGTCGCCCGACCGGCACTTGCGAAATGCTTCTGCTTCGGGCACTGCGCGGCAAGAAAGACTGAAGAAAATGGTGTTGGCTGCATGTTTTATACCCCTGACGACCTGACATCATGGAAGAGGAGAGAGCAACCGACACAGGACCCAAGACTTTGGAATTCATGCCGGCTGAGGGCAACCTGCCAGCAGATTACCCAAATGTAATGACTAACAGTGAAACACGAAGAACATACCTTTTTACCACATCTATCCAGTGTCTTGGAGTCTCTATCAGAAGGGGTAGGATTTTTAGCAGTAGAAGCCTTAATGCCCTTGGGCCCCTGAGAAATTGTTTCAGGGTCCGCAACAGGATTTTTGAAATGGAATTTGTGGGAGTCAGGAACCCTGTAGTATCTCTGTCTGGCTTACAAGGGGCTGGAGGCAGGAAATCAGGGGCCATACTGGATTCTGAAAACACATCAACAATGTCTAGTACAGGAGGTATAGCCAAAGGCCTATGCTGAGGAAGAAGGATATCCTTAAGCCTCTTTTTGGATTCTGAAAAATCCTGATTTTCCCAGTGGAAATGCTCCCTTAAGGCATGTAAAGTTTCCCCAAAAGAAAAATCCTCAAGGGGAGAAGCAGAAGGAATAGAATCCTCTGCATCAGAGTCCTCATAAGTAGGTATGGACAAATCCTGTTCATTAGAAGAGTCAGAAAAAACAGAGTCCTGTTCACAAGATTCATAGTAAAGTTCTGCCCTAGGCTGCTTAGAAGGGGGGGGGGGGGTTGACTGCCCCTGATTAAGTAATTAAATCTTTAGACATTTTGATAGTTTGTTTTTTAGGCATAGGGGCCTGAACATGTGGCCTGGGCGTAATTTTGTTAGACACAGATTGACATTTTGACCTTAATATTGAAGGTGGTGTTGGTTTAATATACAAATCTGTAAGCCTGAATACACCCTCAGAAGCCGGTGCCTGCACAGCGGCTCCAGACCCATCCAAGGTAGAGACATCTGCATGTTCCATAGGTGAAGCTTCTCGCGGCATACCGGACTCCGAATGGGTCTCAGTAGAGGCCTGCGAATCAGACGTAGTGGTTATCAGAGGCTGCGAAAGCACCTCACGGAGTACCGGCGAACTGGCGACTGGCTTAGGAGAAGCGTCATCGGCAGTTTTGGACCTCAACGGCCTGTCTCCATCTTTTTCTTTGTGTTTTTTTAGTATTCCGGTAGTCTGATGGCTAACCGACGTCATTTTTGGATAATTAATATGGGAACCGAAATATTTAGAAGCAAAAATGCACTGACGACGGATAGTGTGCTGATTAATTAAAGCACAAAACCGACAGCAAGGTACGTCGTGGTCAGGGCCTAAGCAAGGAATACAGTACAAATGAAAATCCTTATGAGGTATTTGCTTCCCACAAGTAATACAATTATCAACTTTTACTGACATCAGTAAGGAGCAAGAAAAAGTTTCCCCAACGGGGTACTTACCTTTTAGTTGGAAGACTTCGGTTCTGAAACTCGAACATGAAAATTTCAGGAGGCAGCCGACCGGCACTTGCGAACTGCTTCTGCTTCGGGCACCGCGCGGCAAGAAAGACTGATGTAATGGCGTTGGCTGCATGTTTTATACCCCTGACGTCATGGAAGAAGGGACAGCAACCAACGCAGTACCCAAGACATTGTTAATTAGGCCGACTGAGGGCAACCTGCCAGCAGATTACCCAAATGTAATGACTGCAACAGTGAAACATGAAGAACACCTTGGTAGTTTTAGAAAAAACTGAAGACGCAAAAGAAGTCATCGGTTTGTGTCGAGAATCGGTAGTGCAAAGAACTTCCTCGGAAGCCGTTGCCTGCTCAGCGGCTCCGGACCCATGCAAGGGAGAGACATCCGCAGGATCCTTAGTCAAAGAAGAGTCCCGCTGCATACCGGACTCCGAACAGGTCTCGGTAGTGGCCTGTGAATCCACAGAAGCGGGCATCAGGGGCTGCGAAAACATCTCACTGAGGACCGGCGAACTGGCTACTAGCTTAACGGAAGCATTGTCGGCAGTTTTGGATCTGTGCGGTCTCTCTCTGTCTTTATCCTTACTTTTTTTTGGAAGATCGGTAGTCAGATGGCTTACCGAAGCCATTTCGGAATACGGAGATCAAGAGCGAAACTATTTAGCTACAATAAGGGCCCGACAACGTATAGTTCTGGTGTTGAACAAAGCACAAAAGCGACAGCGAGGGACATCGTGGTCTGGGTCTAAACAGGTGACGCAGTAAGAATGAAAGTCTCGGTGTTGTATTTGCTATCCACAGGTGAGACTATTGTTAACTTTTTCGGACATCGGTTAGAGCACGAAAAAAGGATCCCCAATGGGGTACTTAGCTTTAGAAGACTTCTTCAATTCGGAAACGAAAACTCGGGTAGCGGCCGACCGGCACTCATGCGAACTGCGTCTGCTTTGGGCTCCTCGGCAAGAAAGACTGACGTAATGGCGTCGGCTCCCTGATTTTATACCACTGACGACCTGATGTCAGTCCTGGAGCGAAAGCAACCAACACAGAAATACTAAGCCTCTGGTATTCGGGCTGACTGAGGGCTACCCCTGGGCAGGATAACCCAAGTGTGATGACTGCAAAAATGAAACATGAAGAACATCAAATGTTAGCCTTCTGCAAGGAGCCACATTAGTCATGTACACCATTTGAGGTTACAAAATAATTTCAGTAAGAATTTTTTTACAGTGTATTTTGCTGCAACTGCAAATTCAGTTTGAAGTATTTTACATCAGAAACCAATTTTTCTTTTTTTCCCCAAACACCTTTATTGAATTATCACTTGTGACATAGACAAATTTACATTCATACAGAAGTAATCAAACTATATTAACATAAAGGATAAGTGTTCAAAACCTTACCATAACCATAGATGTCCTTCCTCTTCTATGTTGCAGTATTCCTTACGTATGGGTAGCATTCTGCTACTTGACCCCGACGTCCGGCCTGCATACACAAAAGCTTCAAGCTACTGCCTGTACATGGGACGTCATATGTAGGGTCCTAGAACATCAGCCATAAAAAGGGATGCCCACATGTACAATCCTCAGAATAAATTAGCCTCATGAGGAAAACACCAAAGGGAGACCTAGGAGACGGTCATCCAAATGACGAGCAAGATGTAGGGGGAAGGCAGGTGGGATAGAATACTGCAACACAGAAGAGAAGGACATCTATTGTCATGATAAGATTTTACACAAATCCGTGGTGGTGCAGCGGTAGTGTTGTTGCCTCACAGCATAAGCGTCTCCCGTTGGATTCTTGGCTGGAGTGCGGGGAGTGCCTTCTGTGTGGAGTCTGCATGTCCTCCCCACGGTTGGGTGGGCATTCAAAAAACATGCGTAAATGGGCGTGCCTTCATTGAAGGTTGAAGAGTGCAAAAGCTGAAACAGAACCCAGGGAGGGGGAAAGAAAGTACAGTTGTGTACACTTACCATAAATGTAGATGTTCGAGTGTATTCACTGTTGCAGTCATCACCTGTGGGTTATCCCTGCTGTGGTAGCCCTCGGCCACCCTGAATACCAGACAATATTTTTCTGCTTCTGTTGCTGCCGCCTGTAGACTCTCTTCAGGTTGTCAGTGCTATAAAGCAAGGCAGTTGACACCATTACATCAGTCTGTCTTGCCCTAACAAGTCAGAAGCCCCAGGAAATATGGCAAAGTGGTCCTGGTGGTTAACAACGACCCCAAGAAGCTTATGTTCCCCTAATGAAAGAGGCTATAAAGGGGGAAGGAGGGAGGGGAACCAGGACTGCAACAGTGAATACACTCGAATATCTACATTTATGGTAAGTGTACACAACTGTACTATGTTCTTCATGTTTCACTGCTGCGGTCACTGCCTGTGGGAGGACTCCCAAAGCTGAGAAGAGGGGTGGAAGGATTAGAGACCTAGGCATGGGTAAGTAAGCCCTGCAGAAACTACAATTGTGTACACTTACCATAAATGTAGATGTCTGAGTGTATTCACTGTTGCAGTCATCACATTTGGGTTACCTGCCTGCAGGTAGCCCTCAGCCAGCCTGAATACCAAAGTCCTGAGATATCCGAGTCGGATGCTGTCGCTTCTTTTGACGTCAGGGGTATAAAAACATGCGGCCGATGCCATTACATCAGTTTTTCTTGCCCCAGATGTCAGGTGCCCCCAAAATAGTAAGCAATTACATGGTATGTAATACCCCCAGCAAAAAACAAATACCAATGACATAAGAAATGCCAGACAAAAAAGAAAGGATAGAAATCAAGAGAAGTCAGGGAGGATAACCAGGACTGCAACAGTGAATACACTTAAACATCTACATTTATGGTAAATGTACACAACTGTACTATGTTCTTCATGTTTCACTGTTGCAGTCATCACATTTGGGTTGATTCCCAAAGCTACGGAAGGGTGGAGGAACTTCTGAAGCATTAGGGCTGGCAATCAGGCCCTGTAAGACTGCTATGGCAAACCCAGCTCTGGATTTAGAAAATATAGGCAAGTGGTAGTGCTTGGTAAAAGCGTGTACAGAGCTCCCGGTTGCAGCCTCTAGGATGTCCCTGGTAGGGACTCCACTGAGAAATGCTGTAGCAGTAGATGTAGTCCTAGTGGAATGAGTTCTGATCCCCTGTGGGGTAGATTTCCCATGGTGCTTGTAGCAGAAATGGATGCAGTGTGCTATCCATTTAGAAATGATTTGCTTTGAAATGGTCTTGCCCTTTGCCCCTGCAGCAAAGCTGACTAGCAGCTGGTCAGATGTTTTGAGAGGCTTAGTCCGGCCCAAACAGAACCCAAGCTGCCTGTGCAGGTCCAGGGAATGCAGGAACCTTTCCCCTTTATTCCGAGGATTAGGAAAAAAGGTTGGCAAATGAAAGGACTGGTTTAGAGCCACACTAGACACCACCTTGGGCATAAAAGATGGGTTAAGGCCTGAGGGAAAAGTACAGTTTTGTACCTACCATAAATGTAGATGTTCGAAGATCCACATTGCTGCAGTCCTTACACTTGGGTAGTCCGCTGTCCTCGGTCGGCCCGAATATCAAAGTATAAGGCTGACGTCGGTCAAGGCGCATTTGACTGACATCAGGACGTCAGGGTACAAATGCGCATGACCGACGTCATATCCTCAGTCTTTTCTTGCCCCAGATGTCAGAAGACCCTAAAAATAAAGGTCAAAACCAAAAGACAGCAAACAACCAACCAACCACCCTTGCACTAACTATATGTACAAAATATACAATATACACAATATGTACAATCCAACCCACACAACCACCTCTAACTACAGGGGGGAAGGAGGGAGGGTAAATTGGACTGCAGCAATGTGGATCTTCGAACATCTACATTTATGGTAGGTACAAAACTGTACTATGTTCTTCATCTCACATTGCTGCAGTCCTTACACTTGGGTAGAATCCCAAAGCAGAGGTAAGGGAGGATGGCTAACTACAAGGAAGCAGGAGCTGCCAAAATGCCCTGCAAAACAGCAGTGGCAAAACCAGCCCTGGATTTAGAATAAAGTGGCAGGTGATAATGCCTAGAGAAAGTATGCACTGAACTCCAAGTAGCTGCCACCAAAATATCCTTGGTTGCCACTCCCCTCAAAAAAGCTGTTGAAGTGGCAGTAGCCCTAGTGGAATGAGGCCTAATCCCAGCTGGAATCTCCTTGCCATGATGGGAATAACAGAAAGCAATGCAAAACCCAATCCACTTAGAAATAGTTTGTTTTGACACAGGCTTGCCCTGAGAACTCAAAGCAAAAGAAACAAACAACTGCTGAGACTGCCTGAACCCTTTAGTTCTGTCCAAATAATAACGCAACTGCCTGTGTACATCTAAAGTGTGCAAAATCTTTTCCCCTTTATTTTGGGGATTTGCATAAAAAGTAGGCAAATGAATAGTTTGGTTTAAAGCCACACTAGAAACCACCTTAGGCATAAAGGAAGGATTAGTACGTAATGATACCCTATCCTTATGGAAAATCAAGAAAGGCTCAACCGCCATAAGGGCCTGCAATTCAGAAACCCTTCTTGCAGAGGTAATGGCCAACAAAAAAGCAGTCTTCCATGATAAATATTTCAACTCAGAAGTAGCTGCAGGCTCAAAAGGTTGTAGAGTGAGTTTCTCCAACACAAAATTGAGATCCCAAGCAGGAGCAGGAGCTTTTCGTGGGGGTCTTATATTCTTTGCCCCTCTAAGAAATTGCTTGAACAAAGGATGAGAAAACAATGGTGGGTCACAATCATAGTGAGCCGAAATTGCTGCAGCATGAACCTTAATAGAAGAAAAAGACAAACCTTTGTCCAGTAACTCAGTAAGATATTGAAGAGCCACACTCAAATTAGGCCCAGAAACATCAAAATGTTTTGCTGCACTCCAAAATAAAAATCTCTTCCATTTATCTGCGTACACTTTCCTTGTACTAGGCCTTCTAGCTTCCAAAACAACACTCAAAACCTGCTGAGGAAGTGGAGGCCCACTATGGTTCAAAACAGAATATGCCAGGCTGTTAGGTGCAGAGTGTGAAGCTTGACATTGAGCAAATGGCTGTCCTCCTGTGACAACAGGTGTGGAATCGAAGGCAAAGGCCATGGAGGCTTCCGTACTAGACTTCTTAGTAATGGGTACCAGTGCTGTCGAGGCCAATCTGGAGCTATTAAAATCATCCTTGGCTTGTCCTGTCTGACCTTTAGAAGTACCTTTGGGAGGAGAGGCAGAGGTGGAAAGGCATACACATGAAGATTGCTCCAATTGAAAGAAAGAGCATCCACTCTCCAAGCTGTGGGATGAAACCTTTTTGTGCAAAACTTTGGCAGCTGATGGTTTAGTGGAGAAGCGAACAGATCTATGTCTGGAGTTCCCCATGACACTGTCAGTTTCTGAAATACATGAGGATCCAATTTCCACTCGTGGGGATCCATAATTCGTCTGCTCAACACATCTGCTAAGGAGTTCTGTGCTCCTGGCAGAAACCTTGCCTGAAGATTGAGCTGTAAACTGAGAGCAGTCTCCCACAATATCATTGCTTGCCTGCATAGAGGATAAGAATGTTCCCCTTGCTTGTTGATGTACCACATGACAGTTGTGTTGTCTGTTAGAATCAACACCTGCCCTGGAAGAAGTAACTCCTTGAAAGCTATTAATGCAAACTGGACTGCTAACATCTCCTTCAGGTTGATATGTAGATGCTGTAGTCTGGCAGGCCACTTGTCTTGTATCCACTTTCCATTTAGATGAGCTCCCCAAGCTTTGTCTGAGGCATCTGTCGTTAAAATCTGACTCGCCTCTGGCCGGGTCACGGAGAGTCCCTTGTTTAGGTGACATTCCTGAGCCCACCACAAAAATTCCTTTTGAATGCAAGGTATTATTTGAATGACAGTGTCCAGATCCTGGCAGTGCTGTGTCCATACATTTTGAGATACCATTGCAGCTTCCTCATATGCAGTTTGGCATTGGGAAGCACCAGAATACAAGATGCCATGAACCCTAAGGCTTGAAGGACTGTCCTTGCAGTCAGCCCGGACTGATGAGATAGTTGATGGAAGTAAAGGGATAGACTCTTTTGTTTGTCCGGGGTTAAAAAGGCCATCTGGGATGCTGTATTCAGTCTCACACCCAGAAAGCACATGTCCTGAGAGGGTACTAGACTGGACTTTATTTTTATTTCGCTCACAGAATACCCCAGGCATCTTAGCACTGCTATCACATATTCCAAATGATGAAGAAGCTCTTCCCTTTCTTGAGCCAGAATCAGGCAGTCGTCCAAATAAGGATAGATCTGTATTCCTTTTAGCCTGAAGAAAGCTATCACTGGAGCCAGAACTTTCGTGAACACTCTGGGCGCAGTAGATAAGCCAAAGGGCAATGCAGAGAACTGATAGTGAGAAGTCCCAGCTCGAAAACGCAGATACTTCCTGCAACTTAGTCTGATAGGAACATGAAGGTAAGCCTCCTTGAGATCCAAAGTTACCATCCAATGATCTTTGCCCAGCAGAGGTAAAAGCTGCTGTAACGTCAACATTTTGAACTTGGGAATGTCCAGATAAGTGTTGAGGGTAGATAAATCCAAAATTGGTCTCCACATGTTCCCCTTCCTTGGTACTAGGAACAGGCGAGAATAAAATCCTAGGCCCACTTCTGGCATAGGGACCGGCTGTATGGCCCCAATTTGGAGTAACAGAGAAACTTGCTTGTGAGCCTCTATTCTTTGTTGAGGAGGAACGTCTGGCATGCCTTTGAAAGGAGGCAAGGTATGGAAATAAAACCTGTAACCGTGGTGTATGATATCCAATACCCATCTGTCTTGGGTAATTAAACTCCAATTTTCTTTGAAAAGTGCCAACCTTCCTCCCAAAGGTGCTGCCAGACGAGAAGGCTCTGGCAGCTGAAAAGGTAGGTCATTGGGTCTGTTTACGAAAGGACTGACCCCTGCCCTCACCCGAAGACTGTGCAGGAGAACTCCCTGTTCTAGGCCTGAAAGAGCCCTGAGCTCTGCCCCTACCACGTCTAGATCTACCCCTAGACTGGGAATCATAAGAAGGATACGTCCACCCCTTAGTAGGCCAATTTCTACTAAACTTTGGAGGCTGGACCTGCAAAAAATCTTTAACAGTCTGCATAGACTTAGCCTTGTCTTCCATTTTCTTTAAAACTGCCTCAACAGGAGGACCAAACAACACGTCAGATTGTAAAGGAGCATCTAAAATCCTTGTTTTAACATGTTCAGATAAATTTTGATCCCTCAGCCAGGCGTGCCTGCGAAGAACTGACCCAGTGGCAGCCACCCTAGACGAGGCCTGTACAGCATCAAAACCACATTGCAAAGAATGCTTACCCACCTGTTCAGAAACATGCACTAAATCTTGCAACTCTTTACAATCAATACCTTCTGCCAGAGCATCAACCTTAGACTTCAATTGTGAAAGGAGATAGTTTTGGTATTTCAACATGTGAAACTGGCAATTCAAAGCCCTCATAGCAAGAGTGGAAGAAGTATAAACTTTCTTTCCCCATCTATCCAAGGCCCTGGCCTCTTTGTCTGCAGGAACCGGATTCTTAACAACAGAAGCCTTAACACCTTTAGGCCCCTGGCTAACAGTTTCTGGGTCGCCCTAGGACTCTTAAAAGATACTTATGAGCTTCAGGCACCCTGTAATACCTATCCGGTTTAACAGGAGCAGGAGGCAAAGAATCAGGATTAAGAGAAGCCTCTGTAAAACATCTTCCACCACATCCAAAACAGGAGGTATAGCCAAAGGCCTATGCTGGGGTAAAACAAAAATTCCCTAAGCCTTTTCCTGGAATCAGAGAAGTCCTGACCTTCCCACTTAAAATGCTCCCTCATGGAATGAAGAGTTTCTGAAAAGAAAAATCCTCAGGAGGAGAAGCAGAAGGAGTAGAATCATCCACATCAGAATCAGAATAAGGAGAGTACTCCTGCAAGTCTTCAGCCGAAGACTCTGAAACATCTGAAGCCTGCTCAAAACTCCCTAGCTCAGGCTCCACCCTAGGTCTCTTATCAGGAGGGGGCATAGAACCCCTAATCAAAGTAATCAAATCTTCTGCCATTTTAAGCATATGCTTCTTGGGCACAGTTCCTGAAGAGCTAGGGGTAACACCAACTGAAGCCAAACCTGGCCTGCCCCTAGGAGAAGCCTTGGAAACAGAAGGAGAGGGCCTAACCACCCTAGGCAGGGAGGGGAGTATAGTAACCTGAGAAGCCCCATCAGCCTGGCCTGCCTCCTGAGAGGCCACATCCTGCAATAACAAAGTCTCCCCCTGGGATCCCAAAGAAACCTCCGGTGGAACCACCGGCTCCACCGACACCTCTAAAGAACCGGCGTCCGGTACTGACGGTTCCTCTAGCCTAGGTTTAACTGCTTTGTCCTTGCGCTTCTTCGAAGAAGCGGGCGTCGGAGCATCCAACGGCATTTTATAATTGCACCGCTTCCCAAAGACTAACCTAGCACAATCCAACCTTCTCTTTATAGTGCGTTTATTAAATCTAGCACAAGAGCGACAGCCAACAACGTCGTGCTCAGGCCCTAAGCAAGGAATACACAAAGTATGATAATCTCTATGCGGTATCTGTTTCCCACAAGAAATGCAATTATTGACTTTTTCTGACATCCGGTAAATCACTGAGGCAAGAAAAACTAAAATATTCCCAACGGGTACTTAGCCAACTTTGAACTCGGTCTGAAACTTCGAAATCGAAAAATCTCAGAACGCCAACCGGCACTTGCAATGCTGCTTCTGCATCGGACCACGCGGCAAAAAAGACTGAGGATATGACGTCGGTCATGCGCATTTGTACCCTGACGTCCTGATGTCAGTCAAATGCGCCTTGACCGACGTCAGCCTTATACTTTGATATTCGGGCCGACCGAGGACAGCGGACTACCCAAGTGTAAGGACTGCAGCAATGTGAGATGAAGAACATCCCTGTCTGCTTGGAAGATAATGAAGGGTTCCACTGCCATAAGGGCCTGCAATTCAGATACTCTACTTGCTGAAGTGATGGCTAGAAGTAAAGTTGTTTTCCATGAGAGGAATTTTAACTCTGCTGTGGCTGCAGGTTCAAAGGGCGGAAGTGTGAGCTTTTATAATACAAAGTTAAGGTCCCAAGCTGGAGTGGGAGCTCTTCTGGGGGGGTCTTAAATTTTTGGCTGCTCTCAGGAGCTGTTGTACAGAGGATGAGAGAAGAGGGGTGGCTCGGTATTATAATGAGCTGAGATGGCAGAGGCATGGATCTTAACTGAAGAGAAGGATAGGCCTTTGTGGAGCATTTCTGTTAAGTAATCTAGTATATGAGGTAAGCTGGGCACAGTTGTGCTCATTCCCTGAGTCTGGCTCCCGGAACAGTATCTTTTCCATTTTTCCGAATAGGATTTTCTAGTACTAGGCCTCCTTGCCCCAAGAATGACATCCAGCACCTGCTTACTGAGGCTTGCTGGTGTTGAATTCAGGGGATTAGCCAGGCTGCAAGGTTCAGGGTCTGTAGCTGAGGGTGGAGAATCTGGCCAGTCTGCTGGGACAGCAGGGAAGGAGTCTGAGGCAGGTGCCATGGGTGTAGCGCTGTCATACTGCGCAAAAGAGGGTACCAGTGCTGGCGTGGCCAGTCTGGCACAATCAGGATGGTCCTTGGCTTGTCCTGTTTGACTTTTAGTAGAACCTTCGAGAGAAGTGGCGGAGGGGGAAAGACATAGACTGAGAGGCTTTCCCAGGTCAAGGACAGGGCATCCACTTTCCAAGCTTGGCTGTGGGGAGTTCTGGTGCAAAATTTGCTCAATTTAAAGTTCTGAGGGGAAGCAAAAAGGTCCACCTCTGGTGTCCCCCACCTGTTCCTCAAAGCGCTTGAATATTTTGGGTTCCAGTTTCCACTCATGTGGATCCATGAGATTTCTGCTTAAGTAGTCTGCCAGTGAATTTAGTTTGCCTGGCAGGAATTGAGTTTGTAATTGTACTTGGTTGCTCAATGTTGTGTTCCACAGAGCCATGGCTAGTCTGCAGAGTAGGTAGGAATGGGATCCCCCCCTGCTTGATTAAGTACCACATAACTGTGGTGTCTGTCTATCAATAGTTCTCCTGGAAGAATAAGGCCCTTGAAGGCTGTCAGATCTTTCTGCACAGCTAACATTTCTTTTTGATTGATATGCAAGTGCATTTGCTTTGGGTTCCATTTGCCCTGAAGCACTGCCCTGCCATGCGAGCTCCCCATGCATAGTCTGTTAGGGTTTGGGCGGCAGGGGGTAGAATGAAAGGGAGTCCCTTGTTGTGGTTGCAGGAATGATATGAATCCTTGTTTCCAGATCTTGAGAATGTTGACACCAGAGACTTTTTAGGTACCATTGAAGTTTCCTCATATGCAGTCTTGCATATGGAATTAATAGAATGCAAGAGGCCATGAACCCTAGGGCTTGCAGTATTTTTCTTGCAGATAGCTGGGTTTTGGTGGCCAGTAGATTTAAATACTTTGTCAAATAAATTTGTTTCTCTGGTGTGAGGAATGCCATTTGGGAAGTTGTGTTCAAGCTTGCTCCCAGGAATACAATCTTTTGGCTGGGTACCTGTTGTGACTTCTTTTCATTGATGGTGTACTCCAGTGAAGTGAGAAGTCTCCTTACAAATGCCAGGTGCTGAAGTAGCAATTCCTGACTGTCCGCCTGACTCAGGCAATCGTATAAGTATGGGTAAATTTGAATTCCCCTCTGCCTGCAATATGCAATGGCTGGAGCAAGGCACTTTGTGAATACCCTGGGCACAGTAGATAAGCCAAAGGGAAGTGCATAGAGCCTGCTCTGAAGCGTAGGTATTTCCTGTAAGATTCCCTTATGGGGATGTGCAGACAGACTTCTTTTAAATATAGGTTTGCTAGCCAGGAGTCCTTGGCTACCATAGGAAGCAGCTGTTGGAGAGTTAACATTTTGAATTTTGGAACCACCAAAAAGGCATTGAGAATAGACAGATCCAGGATAGGACACCAAGAGTTTTCTTTTCTGGAGACCAGAAACAGTATGGAGTAAAAACCTTGTCCCCTTTGTTCTGCTGGGACAGGTTGAATAGCCTTGATACTGAGAAGAGAAGGTTCTTGCTTTTGGGCCTCTGCCCACTGGTTTGGTGGGAGGTCTGGATATCCGCTTATGGATGGGAATGAGTGGAACTGGAATCTGTATCCCTGGGAAACAATGTTTAAGACCCATTTGTCTTGGGTAATGTATTGCCAATTTTTGGCATGCAGGGCAAGTTTTCCTCCTAAAGGTGCAAGTACTTGGGCAAGGCTTGGAAGAGTTAAGGATAAGTCATTGTGCATTTTTATCAAAGGATGAAGGCTTACTACTCTCTGTTTTGGACATGGGAGCACTCCATTGCTTGGATCTGTGCACAGCCTGAGACTGAAGTCTTGACGGTCTGCTGCCCCTGGATTTGGACTGAGAAGGCCTGGAAGGGACTGGTAAAGACCAGTTTTTTGAAGGCCAATGCCTACTGAATCTAGGTGGCTGTACTTGTAAGAAATCCTTAACTGTTTGCATAGATTTAGCTTTTTCCTCCATTCTTTTGAGGACTTCGGCTTCATTACCAAATAGACACTCTTGATTTAATGGTGCATCCAGTAATTTTGCTTTGACATGATCTGGCAAGTTTGGTTCCTTAAGCCAAGCATGCCTTCTAAGAACAGACCCAATGACAGCAGCCCTGCAAGATGCTTCTAAAGCATTAAAACCACATTACAAAGTATATTTACCAACTTGGTTAGCAGAATGCATTAACTCTTGTAAATCTTTGTGTTCTGCACAGTCAGGAATCAACAACATTTTTTGTTTAATTAGCTCCATAAAATGCTGTTGATACTTTAACATATGAAACTGGCAATTTAAAGCCCTAATGGCAAGCGTAGCAGAGCTATATATCTTTTTTCCGCATCTGTCCAATGGCCTGGAATCCCTGTCTGAAGGGGTAGGATTTTTGGCAGTTGTATCCTTAATGCTTTTAGGTCCCTGGGAAATGGTCTCTGGATCCACAGTAGGATTCCTAAAAAGGAATTTGTGGGAGTCAGGCACTCTATAGTACCTGTCAGGTTTCCTGGGAGCTAGAGGCAAGGTATCAGGGGGTAAGGCTGGATTCCAAGAAGACATCATCTACAATTTCCAGAACAGGAGGGATAGCTAGAGACCTGTGCTGAGGCAAGCTTAAAAATTCCCAGAGTCTCTTTTTGGACTGGGAGTAGTCCTGGCTCTCCCAGCGGAAATGTTCTCTAAGGGTGTGCAGGGTTTCACCAAAGGAAAAATCTTCTGGTGGGGAAGCAGAGGGAATGGAATACTCTGCATCAGAATCCTCATAGGTAGATAAGGGTATGTCCTGGAAATCAGAAGGATCAGAGTATTCAGATTCCTGATCAGAAGGAAAGTCAGTTCTGGGTCTTTTTGAGGGGGAAGGCTAATGTCCCCTAATTAAAGTAATGAGGTCCTCAGACATTCTAATAATTTGTTTTTGTGGCATGTGGGCCTTAGAATGCGCTTTGGTTTTCGGTTTCCTAGGTGTAGTGCGAGCTTTAGGCCTGAGAGGTTCGGTATTTTTGGTTTGAAAGGAAGTCTGTTTAATATGAAGATCGGAAGGCCTGAAAACACCCTCAGAAGCCGGTGCCTGCACAGTGGCTCCGGACTCATCCAAGGTAGAGACATCCACAGGTTCCATAGTCGAAAAATCATCTTGCTGTGTACTGGACTCCGAATGGGTCTCAGTAGAGGCCTGCGAATCTGTAGAAGCAGGTAAAAGGGGCTGTGAAAGCACCTCATTGAGTATCAATGGACTGGCGACTAGCTTAATGGTAGCATCGTCGGCAGCCTTGGACCTATGCGGTCTGTCTCTGTCTTTATCCTTTCGTTTTTTTAAGAAGATCGGTAGTCGGATGACTTACCGAAGACATTTCGGACTACAGAGATCGAGAAGGAAATTGCTACAAAAATAGCCTGATGACGAATAGTTCGGGCGTTGAACAAGGCACAAAACCAACAGCGAGGGACGTCGTGGTCTGGGCCTAACCAGGTGATGCAGTAAGAATGAAAATCTCTGTGAGGTATTTGCTTTCCTCAGGCAAGACAATTATGAACTTTTTCTGACATCGGTTAGAGCAAGAAAAAGGATCCACAACGGGATACTTAACTTTTAGAAGACTTCAGGTCTGAAACTCGAGAAACGAAAATTTCAGGAGTCGGCCAACCGGCACTTGCGAACTGCTTCTGCTTCGGGCACCGCATGGCAAGAAAGACTGATGTAATGGCGTCGGCTGCATGTTTTATACCCCTGATGACCTGACATCATGGAAGAAGCGACAGCATCTGATACAGAAATCCCAAGACACTGGTATTCAGGCTGGCTGTGGGCTACCTGCAGGTAGATAACCCAAATGTGATGACAGTGAAACATGAATAGCATCTGCAGAGGCAAACCCTGCCCTAGCCTTAGAGAAAAAGGAAGGTGGTAATGCTTTGTAAAGGTATGGGCCGAGGTCCAGATGGTAGCTTCCAAGATGTCCCTGGTGGGAACCCCTCTGAGGAATGTTATGGAAGTGAAGGCTGCTTAGTGGAATGGGTACGAATAGACTTAAGGGGAGGTTTCCCATGAAATCTGTAGCAGAAATGGATACAGTGTGATATCCATTTGGAAATAGCCTGCTTGGAAATGGGCTTCAACCTCTGCCCCTTAGGCAAAACTGACAAGAAGTTGGTCCATTTTTCTGAAGGGTTTAGTGCGGTCCAGTTAGTATCTGAGCTGTCTGTGCAAGTCTGGAGAGTGCAGAATTCTTTCCCCCTTGTTTTGAGGGTTAGGGAAAAGGTGGGCAAATGAATGGCCTGGTTGAGAGTCAAATTAGATACCACCTTGGGAATAAAGGAGGGGTTAGTCTTGAGGGAAACCCTGTCTGCATGGAAAATGATGAAGGGTTCAATGGCCATCAGTGCCTGAAGCTCAGAAACCCTTCTGGCTGAGGTGATAGCTAGCAAAAAGTAGTCTTCTAGGAGAGGTACTTCAGTTCTGCTGAAGCAGTAGGTTCGAAGGTAGCCTTCTAGGAGGTCTAATATTAGAAGCCCCTCTGAGAAATTGTTTAATCAAAGGATGAGAGAACAGGGGCTGGTCTGTATTAAAATGAGTTGAAATGGCTGAGGTGTGGATTTTTACAGAAGAGAAGGAGAGGCCACTATTGAGTAATTCTGCTAGATAGTTCAGGATAAGAGGGACAGAAGGTTATGAGGAACTGGCCGCTCTGGACTAGCACCAGGAGCAGAATCTTTTCCATTTCCTTGCATAAGATTTTCTGGTGCTGGGCTTTCTGGCCTCTGTGATAATGTCTAGGACCTGCTTGCTTAGCAGAAGCCCCTTGCTTACCTTGGGAGTATCAGCCATGCTGATAGCTTGAGAGTCTGCAAGTCTGAGTGCAGCACCCCCCCCCCCCCCCGCTTGAATCAAGAGGTCAGGGATCAGGGGAAGCTGCCTGGGAAGCTGTGATGTCAGGCTGCGTAGAAAGGGGTACCAATGTTGTCTGGGCCAACCTGGAGCAATGAGGATGACCTTGGGTCCCTCCTCCCTTATCTTGATAAGTACCGTGGGAATAAGAGGCGGGGGAGGGGAGCATACACGAAGAGGGAGTTCGAGGAGAAGGACAAGGCATCCACCTTCCATGCCAGGTGGCGATACTTCCTGGTACAGAATTTCTTTAGCTGGTGGTTGAGGTGCGAAAGAGAGATCCACCTCCGGATTTCCCCACATTTGAGGGACTTGCAAAAAGATTTTTTTGTGGAGCTACCATTCGTGGGGGTCCAGTAAGTATCAGCTTAAGTGGTCTGCCAGAGTGTTGTTGATCCCTGGTAGGTATTGGGCTATTAGGTGTAATTCCATGGAGGAGTCAGTCAGCCAGAGGTTCCTGACTAGCCTACACAGAGGGTAAGATTGTGTCCCTCCCTGCTTGTTGATGTACCACATTACTGTGGTGTTGTCTGTTTTGATAAGGAGGACCCCTGGCCTGAGATGGGGTTGGAAGGATGTCGGAGCCTTTTGCACTGCCATAATTTCCTTCTGGTTGATATGTAAGGGAAGGTGCTGGGCATCCTAAAGATCTTGGGTGGACCTGCCTGCTAGGTGGGTGCTCCAAGCAATGTCTGAGGCATCGGTGGTGAAGGTCTGCCCGGTATGGCGGAGGATGAAGGGGAGACCCTGGTTCTTGGCACAGGCCCCTGACCACCAGAGAAACTCGGCCCTTACACAGGGGATCAGAGGGAGAGAGAGGTCTCTAGAGGCTCTGAGTGTTGACACCAAAGGTTCTTTAGATACCACTGAAGTTTCCTCATGTGAAGCCTGGCCAGAGGAATTAGAAGAATGCAAGATGCCATGTACCCCAAGGCTTGCAGGAACTTCCTCGCTGTAAGGTGACTTTTGGATGCCAGCTGGGTAAAGTAGAGAGGCAGGAAGATCTGCTTATCTGGGGATAGGAAGGCCATTTGGGATGCTGTGTCCAGCAGTGCTCCCAGGAAAATGATCCTCCTGGAGGGCGTTTGCTTTGATTTCTTCTTGTTGATGGTGAACCTGAAAGGAAGTTAGGAGAGTTTTGAGAAAGAGGAGGTCCTGGAGCAGCTTTTCTTTGCACTCTGCCTGAATGAGGCAGATAAGGGCAAATCTGTATATTTCTCTGTCTGCAAAATGCTATGGCTGGGGCCAAAAATTTGGTGAAACCCCTAGGAGCAGTTGATAAGCCAAAGGGAAGAGCAGAGAACTGAAAGTGCTGTGAGCCTGCTCTGAAAAGCAGGAATTTCCTGCGGGACTCCCTTATGTGGATGTGGAGGTAGGCATCTTTTAGGTCCAGGGTCTCTAACCAGGCATTTTTTGTCAGCACAGGCAGCAGCTGCTGCAAGGTTAGTATTTTGAATTTGGGGATCACCAAGGAGGTATTCAGAATGGACAGATCCAGGATGGGGCACCAAGTGCCCTCCTTTCTGGGAACAAGGAATAGCCTGGAATAAAAGACTTTGCCTGTTTGATCTGCGCCAACAGGTTCTACTGCCCCCTGGGATATGAGAGTTTGGACTTGTTTCAATGCCTCTGCCCACTGAATTGGAGGCACGTCTGGGTGCCCTCTGGGAATCGGGAGTTCGCTGAAAGTGAATTTGCATCCCTGAAAAAATGATCTTTAAGACACATTGGTCCTTGGTTACAGACAGCCAATTTTCTTTGCAGAGGGACAGCTTTCCTCCGAGCATCTGGTGGGTGAAAGGAGGGCAGAAAGGGGAGTGGGAGTCACAGAGCTTTTGCCATAGAGGGATGGCTTAGAACTCCCTGCCTGAGAGGTGGAAGTGGTCCACTGTTTGGCTTTCTGTTGTCCCTGTGATACGGACCTGGGTGGCCTGTTCCTGCAGGGTTTAGCTTGCCCCTGTCTGCTAGGAGCAAGAAAGGACCAGTGCTTAGAGGGAAAAATCCTGCTGAATCTAGGAGGTTGAACCTGAAAGAAATCTTTTACTGTTTACATAGATTTTGCTTGGTCTTCCATCTTTTTAAGCACCTCTTCTGCTTTTTCTCTAAACAAGCTGTCTTTATCCAAGGGTGCATCAATTAAGGGTGCATCAATTAATTTAGACTTGACATGATCAGGTAGAGGTTGTTCCTTCAACCATGCATGTCTCCTAAAGACAGATCCAGACACTGCTGCCCTGCTAGTGACTCCTAGTGCATCACATCCAAAGTCTTGGCACAGTCAGGAAAAGTAGAAATATTTTGCTTTAATAGTTCCAAAGTGTGTTTTTGATATTTTAACATATGGAACTGACAGTTGAGAGCTCTAATAGCAAAGGTTGCAGAGGTGTAAACTTTTTTTACCCATCTGTCCAGAGCTCTGGCATCCTCATCAGAAGGAGTATAATTTTTTGCAGAACTAGCCCTGGCGTCTTTAGGTCCCTGTGTAATGACCTCCGGGTCTGCAGCAGGATTTCTGTACAGGTATTTGAAAGAGTTTGGTACTCTGTAGTACCGGTCTGGTTTACTGGGAGCAGGTGGGAGGGTGTCAGGGGCTAAGCTGGATTAATGGAAAACATCATCCACCACTTCTATAATAGGGGGGATGGCCAGGGTTCTGTGCTGGGGCAGGTCTAGAAATTCTTTTAGCCTTTTCTTAGACTGAGGGAAGTCCTGAGATTCCCATTGGAAATGTTCCTTGAGGGTGTGGACGGTTGCCCCAAGGAAAGGTCTAATGGTGGGGAGGCAGAAGGGATGGATTCCTCTGCATCTGAATCCTCATAAGCAGTCAGAGGTTGCTGATCCTCTTTCAAAATCTGAATAATCAGATTCCTCAGAATCTTGCTCTGTCAATAGTTCAGGAGAAGGGTGTCCTTTCCTTTTAGAAGTTGTGGCTTGACTGCCCCTGATAAGGAAAATAAGATCCTCCACCATCTTAAGCATTTGGGCCTGGGATGGAGAAGATGGAGTAAGATGGTGGCTAGAGGTAGATTTTCTAGGGGTGGCCTGGCTTCTATCCCTAAGGGTATTCATTGGTCTGAGAAAAACGGTAGTAGGGTGTAAAGACGTTGGTATATAACTAAAATCGGTAGTGTGAAAGACCTCCTCGAAAGCCGGTGCCTGCATTGCGGCTCTGGACCCAACTCAGGCAGAGACCACCAAAGGCTCTGAAGATGAAGATTTCTGCAGCATACCGGACTCTGAAAGGGTCTTGGTAGAGGCCTGCGTAGCTATTGCATCGAGCATCAGGTGCTGCAAAAGCGCCTCACTGAATTCCGTAGAACTGATGACATGCTTAGCGGAAGAGTCATCGGAAGTCTTAGCCTTGTGTGTTCTGTCTCCATCTTCATCCGTACGTTTTTTTTTGGAGGCTCTACAGATTAACTGACAGACACCATCTGTGAAGACGGAGGATGAAAATACCTATCCACAAACAGCACTCTACGATGAATGGTTCTCGGGTTAAAGACGGCACAGAACTGGCAACGGGCGACGTCATGGTCTGGGCCTAAACAAGTGACTTAATATGAATGAAGTCTCTGTGTGGGACCTGCTTTCCACAGGCGAGACAACTGTTAACTTTTTTGGACATCGGTTAGTGCAAGAAAAAAAGATCCCCACTGGGGTACTTAGCATAAGATGTTTTCAGCTGTGATCAGAGCTCTGGTAGCGACCGACGGGTACACTTGCCAACTGCTTTTGCTATGGGCTCCACGGCAAGAAACACTGATGTAATGGTATCAGCTGCCTTGCTTTATACCACTGATGACCTGACGTCAGTCTACAGGCGACAGCAGCTGATGCAGAAAAACACTAACTCTGGTATTTGGGCCGGCCGAGGGCTACCACAGCAGGGATAACCCCCACAGGTGATGACTAACAGTGAAACATGAAGAAAGTACAGTTGTGTACACGTACCACAAATGTAGATGTTTTAGTGTATTCACTGCTGCAGTCATTACATTTGGGTAATCTGCTGGCAGGTTGCCCTCAGTCGGCCTGAATTCCAAAAGTCTTGGGTCCTGCGTCGGTTGCTGTCTCTTCTTCCATGACGTCAGGTCATCAAGGGTATAAAACAGGCAGCAGACGCAATTTTCTTTAGTTTTTCTTGCCCCAGATGCCAGGTGCCCCCCAAATGGGGAGCAAAAATATATATAAACTATATATACATGCAACAACATAAACTTTACCTTCAACTAAAAGCAAATACATCTCAAAAGCTGTAGAATATAGTGAAGGAAAGAGAGACTCCAGAATAAAAAGGGGGATGGTGGGCGGGTAACCTGGACTGCAACAGTGAATACACTCTAACATCTACATTTATGGTAAGTGTACACAACTGTACTATGTTCTTCGTGTTTCACTGTTGCAGTCATTACATTTGGGTAGAACCCCAAAGCTATGGATGTGAGGCTGGAGCTAAGCAGCATTAAGGGCGGCTATAAGGCCCTGCAGAAAGTACAGCTGTGTACCTACCATAAATGTAGATGTTCTAGTGTATTCACTGTTGCAGTCATTACATTTGGGTAATCTGCTGGCAGGTTGCCCTCAGTCGGCCTGAATTCCAAAGTCTTGGGTCCTGCATCGGTTGCTGTCTCTTCTTCCACGACGTCAGGTCATCGAGGGTATAAAACAGGCAGCCGACGCAATTATCTTTAGTTTTTCTTGCCCCAGATGTCCCCCAAATGGGGAGCAAAAGTATATATAAACTATATATACATGCAACAACAAACCACAAAGGCTGTAGAATATAGTGAAGGAGAGAGAGACTCCAGAATAAAAAGGGGGATGGCGGGCGGGTAACCTGGACTGCAACAGTGAATACACTCAAACATCTACATTTATGGTAAGTGTACACAACTGTACTATGTTCTTCGTGTTTCACTGTTGCAGTCATTATATATTTGGGTAGAATCCCAAAGCTATGGATGTAAGGCTGGAGCTAAAAGTACAGTTTTGTACCTACCATAAATGTAGATGTTCGAGTGCTAATACAGCTGCAGTCATAACAGATGGGTTCTCCTGCCGTCAGGCGGGTCCTCGGTCGGCCGAATTCCAAAGTCTAGGTCCAGCGTCTGTTGTCGCTTCTTCCTTGACGTCAGTGCGACAGGGGTATAAAGGAAAGTACAGTTTTGTACCTACCATAAATGTAGATGTTCGAAGATCCACATTGCTGCAGTCCTTACATATGGGTAGTCCGCTGTCCTCGGTCGGCCCGAATACCAAAGTATAAGGCTGACGTCGGTCAAGGCGCTTAAAACTGACATCAGGACGTCAGGGTACAAAAGCGCATGACCGACGTCATTTCCTCAGTCTTTTCTTGCCCCAGATGTCAGAAGGCCCTAACAAGACAGGCCAAAGCCAAAAACCAGCAAAACCCAACCAACCACCTGTGCACTAACCATATTTACAATATGTACAACACAAACCACACCACCACCTTCAACAACAGAGGGAAGGAGGGAGGGTAATGGACTGCAGCAATGTGGATCTTGAACATCTACATTTATGGTAGGTACAAAACTGTACTATGTTCTTCATCTCACATTGCTGCAGTCCTTACATATGGGTAGAATCCCAAAGCAGAGGTAAGGGAGGATGGCAAAACTATAAAGCATTAGGAGCTGCCAACATGCCTTGTAAAATTGCAGTTGCAAATCCAGCCCTAGATTTAGAGTAAAGTGGAAGGTGGTAATGCTTAGAGAAAGTATGCACTGAACTCCAAGTAGCTGCTTCCAAAATATCTTTAGTAGCCACCCCTTAAAAAGCTGTAGAAGTGGCAGTAGCCCTAGTGGAATGAGGCCTAATCCCAGCTGGAATCTCCTTACCATGATGGGAATAACAGAAAGCAATACAAAACCAATCCACTTAGAAATAGTTTGTTTTGAAACAGGTTTGCCCTGAGAACCCAAAGCAAAAGAAACAAACAACTGCTGAGACTGCCTGAACCCTTTAGTTCTGCTCAAATAATATCGCAACTGTCTGTGTATATCCAAAGTGTGCAAAATCTTTTCCCTTTATTTTGGGGTTTGCATAAAAAGTAGGAAAATGAATAGTTTGGTTTAAAGCCACACTAGAAACCACTTTAGGCATAAAAGAAGGGTTAGTACGCAAAGACATCCTATCCTTGTGGAAAATTAAGAAAGGCTCAACTGCCATAAGGGCCTGTAATTCAGAAACCCTTCTCGCAGAAGTAATGGCCAACAAAAAAGCAGTCTTCCAAGATAAATATTTCAACTCTGCCGATGCTGCAGGCTCAAAAGGTTGTAGAGTGAGTTTCTCCAACACAAAATTGAGATCCCAAGCAGGAGTAGGAGCTCTACGTGGGGGTCTTATATTCTTTGCCCCTCTAAGGAATTGCTTAAACAAAGGCTGAGAAAATAATGGTGGGTCACAGTCATAGTGAGCAGATATTGCTGCAGCATGAACCTTTATAGAGGAGAAGGACAAACCTTTGTCCAATAACTCAGTAAGGTATTGAAGCGCCACACTTAAATTAGGTTTAGAAACATCAAAGTCCTTTGCTGTACTCCAAAATAAAAATCTCCTCCATTTATCTCGTAAACTTTCCTTGTACTAGGCCTTCTGGCCTCCAAAATAACATTCAAAACTTGTTGTGGAAGCTGAGACCCTCCAGGGTTTAAACCAGAATATGCCAGGCTGTCAGATGTAGAGAATGAAGTTTGACATTGAGTAAATGACCGTTCTCCTGAGACAGCAGGTGAGGAATCAAGGCAAAGGCCATGGAGGCTCCTGTACCAGACTTCTCAGTAATGGGTACCAGTGCTGTCGAGGCCAATCTGGAGCTATTAAAATCATGTTTGGCTTGTCCTGTCTGACCTTCAGCAGTACCTTTGGGAGGAGAGGCAGAGGTGGAAAGGCATACACGTGAAGATTGCTCCAATTGAATGAGAGAGCATCCACTTTCCAAGCTGAGGGATGAAACCTTTTTGTGCAAAACTTTGGCAGCTGGTAATTTAGTGGAGAAGCGAACAGATCTATGTCTGGAGTTCCCCAAAACACTGTCAACCTCTGGAATACATGAGGATCCAATTTCCACTCGTGGGGATCCATAATTTGTCTGCTCAACACATCTGCTAAGGAGTTCTGTGCTCCTGGCAGAAACCTTGCCTGAAGATTTAGCTGTAAACTGAGAGCAGTCTCCCACAAAATCATTGCTTGTCTGCATAGAGGATAAGAATGCGTTCCCCTTGCTTGTTGATGTACCACATGACAGTTGTGTTGTCTGTTTGAATCAACACCTGCCCTGGAAGAAGTAAATCCTTGAAAGCCATCAATGCAAATTGGACTGCTAACATCTCCTTCAAGTTGATATGTAGATGTTGAAGTCTGGCAGGCCACGTGTCTTGTATCCATTTTCCATTTAGATGAGCTCCCCAAGCTTTGTCTGAGGCATCTGTCGTTAAAATCTGACTCGCCTCTGGCCGGGTCACAGAGAGTCCCTTGTTTAGGTGACATTCCTGAGCCCACCACAAAAATTCCTTTTGAATGCAAGGTATTATTTGAATGACAGTGTCCAAATCTTGGCAGTGCTGTGTCCATACATTCTTGAGATACCATTGTAGCTTCCTCATATGCAGTTTGGCATTGGGAAGTACCAGAATACAAGATGCCATGAACCCCAAGGCTTGAAGGACTGTCCTTGCAGTCAGCCTGGACTGATGAGACAACTGGTGGAAGTAAAGAGAAAGATTCTTTTGTTTGTCCGGGGTCAAAAAGGCCATCTGGGATGCTGTATTCAGTCTCACACCCAGAAAGCACATGTCCTGAGAGGGTACTAGACTGGACTTTATTTCGTTCACAAAATACCCCAGGCATCTTAACACTGCCATCACATACTGTAAATGATGAAGAAGTTCGTCCTTTTCTTGGGCCAGTATCAGGCAATCGTCCAAATAAGGATAGATCTGTATTCCTCTTAGCCTGAAGAAAGCTACCACTGGAGCCAGAACCTTCGTGAACACTCTGGGCGCAGTAGATAAGCCAAAGGGCAATGCAGAGAACTGATAATGTGAAGTCCCAGCCCAAAACCGCAGATACTTCCTGCAACTGGGCCTGATAGGAACATGAAGGTAAGCCTCTTTGAGATCCAGAGTCACCATCCAGTGATCTTTGCCCAGCAGAGGTAAAAGCTGTTGTAACGTTAACATTTTGAACTTGGGAATGTCCAGATATGTGTTGAGGATGGATAAATCCAAAATTGGTCTCCACGTGTTTCCTTTCTTTGGTACTAGAAACAGGCGAGAATAAAATCCTAGGCCCACTTCTGGCAGAGGGACCGCTGTATGGCCCCTATGTGAAGTAGTAGAGAAATTTGTATGCGAGCCTCTAGTGTTTGCTGAGGAGGAATGTCGGCATGCCTTTGAAAGGAGGCAAGGTATGGAAATAAAACTTGTAACCCTGGTGTATGATATCCAATACCCATTTGTCTTGGGTAATCAACATCCAATTTTCCTTGAGTGCTAACCTTCCTCCCAAAGGTGCTGCCAGGCAAGGAGGATCTGGCAGCTGAAAAAGTAGGTCATTGGGCCTGTTTACGAAAGGACTGGCCCCTGCCCTCACCAAGATTGTGCAGGTGAACTCCTGTTCTAGGCCTGAAAGAACTATGAGCTCTGCCCTCCCACGCCTAGATCTACCCCTAGACTGAGAATCATAAGGAGGATACGTCCACCCTTAGCAGGCCAATTCCTACTAAACTTGGAGGCTGAACTTGCAAAACATCTTTAACAGCCTGCATAGACTTAGCCTTGTCTTCCATTTTCTTCAAGACTGATTCCACAGGTGAACCAAACAACACATCAGACTGCAAAGGAGCATCCAAAATCCTTGTCTTAACATGGTCAGATAAATTCTGATCCTTTAACCAGGCGTGCCTGCGAAGAACTGAGCCAGTGGCAGCCACCCTAGACGAGGCCTGCACAGCATCAAAACCACACTGTAATGAATGCTTACCAACTTGTTCAGAGACATGCACCAAATCTTGCAACTCTTTACACTCAATGCCTTCCGCCAGAGCATCCACCTTAGACTTCAATTGAGAAAGAAGAAAGTTTTGATATTTCAACATATGAAACTGGCAATTCAAAGCCCTCATAGCTAAGGTAGAAGATGTATAGACCTTCTTTCCCCATCTATCCAAAGCTCTGGCTTCTTTATCTAGAGGAACCGGATTTTTACAACAGAGGCCTTGACACCCTTAGGTCCCTGGCTAATAGTTTCTGGGTCCGCCCTAGGACTCTTATAAAGATATTTATGAGCCTCAGGCACCCTGTAATACCTATCCGGTTTAACAGGAGCAGGAGGCAGAGAATCAGGATTAAGTGAAGCCTCTGCAAACACATCTTCCACAACATCCAGAACAGGGGTATAGCCAAGGGCCTATGTTGGGGTAACAGCAAAACTCCCTAAGCCTTTTCCTAGAATCAGAGAAGTCCTGACCTTCCCACTTAAAATGTTCCCTCATAGAATGAAGTGTCTCTGAAAAGAAAAATCCTCTGGAGGAGAAGCAGAAGGAGTGGAATCATCTGCATCAGAATCAGAATAAGGAGAATACTCCTGCAAGTCTTCAGCTGAAGACTCTGAAATATCCAAGCCTGCTCAAAACTTCCCAACTCTGGCTCCACCCTAGGCCTCTTATCAGGAGGGGCATAGAACCTCTAATCAGAGTAATTAAATCTTCTGCCATTTTAAGCATGTGCTTCTTAGGCACAGACCCTGCTGAACTAGGAGTGACACCAACAGAAGCTAAAACTGGCCTGCCCCTGGGAGAAGCCTTGGAAACAGAAGGAGAAGGCCTAACCACCCTAGGAAGGGAGGGAGTACAGTAACTTGGGAAGCCCCTTCAGCCTGACCTGCCTCCTGAGAGACCACCTCCTGCAAAATCAAAGTCTCCCCCTGAGACTCCAGAGAAGTCCCGTCCGGAACCACCGGTTCCACTGAAGCCTCTAAAGAACCGGCGTCCGAACGGACTCATCTTGCCTGAGTTTAACTGTTTTGTCTTTGCGCTTCTTCGCAGGAGCGTGTGCCGGAGAATCCGACGGCATATTATAATTGCACCGCTTCCCAAAGACCAGCCTAGCACAATCCAACCTTCGCTTAATAGTGCGTTTATTGAACCTAGCACAAAAGCGACACCCAACAACGTCGTGCTCAGGCCCCAAACAAGGAATACACAAAGAATGATAATCCCTATGCGGTATCTGTTTCCCACAAGAAATACAGTTATTCACTTTTTCTGACATCCGTAAAACACTGAGGCAAGAAAAACCAAAATAATCCAACGGGTACTTAGCCAACTTGGATTCGGTCTGAAACTCCGATGAAAAATTTCAGAACGCCGAACGGCACTTGCAACGCTGCTTCTGCATCGGACCACGCGGCAAAAAAGACTGAGGAAATGACGTCGGTCATGCGCTTTTGTACCCTGATGTCCTGATGTCAGTTTTAAGCGCCTTGACCGACGTCAGCCTTATACTTTGGTATTCGGGCCGACCGAGGACAGCGGACTACCCATATGTAAGGACTGCAGCAATGTGAGATGAAGAACATCCAGCCGACGCCATTTTCTTCAGTTTTTCTTGCCCCAGATGTCAGGTGCCCCCAGAAGGAAGGCAATACATAAATTTGTGTAATAATGCAGTGTAATATAATCAAAATATAGTAGTTGCAAGCAAATACAACATAAATGAATACCCCAATCAGGTTGTATGAGGATGTGTTAGCCTATAGGCCTGTCCCAAGAGGGGAAGGAGGGAGGGAAACCTGGACTGCAGCTGTATTAGCACTCGAACATCTACATTTATGGTAGGTACAAAACTGTACTATGTTCATCGTGCATACAGCTGCAGTCATAACAGATGGGTAGAATCCCAAAGCTAAGAAAGGGGTGGTAGGCACTAGGTGGAACTAGGAGGAGCAAAAATGCCCTGCAAGACTGCAGTGGCAAAGCCTGCTCTAGATGTGGAGTATAATGGTAGGTTGTAGTGCTTGGAGAAGGTATGCACAGAACTCCAAGTGGCTGCTTCCAAAATATCCTTGGTAGGAACTCCTCTGAGGAAGGCTGCAGAGGTGGCTGTGGCCCTGGTGAAATGAGTTCTAATGCCTGTAGGTACAGTTTTGCCATGAAAGGAATAGCAAAAGCGTATGCAGTGGGTTATCCATTTTGAGATCGTCTGTTTGGAAATTGGCTTTCCTTGAGCTCCTACCGCATAGGCCACAAAGAGCTGTTCTGATTTTCTGAAAGGCTTTGTTCTGTCCAAATAATAACGCCGTTGTCTGTGGATGTCCAAGGAATGTAGTAATCTCTTCCCTTTGTTTTGAGGATTAGGATAAAAAGTAGGTAAATGTATGGCCTTATTTAAAGCTACCCTGGAAACCACTTTAGGCATAAAGGACGGGTTGGTTCGTAAGGAAACTCTGTCCTGATGGATGATAAACGGCTGGACAGCCATGAGAGCCTGTAGTTCTGAAACTCTATGAGCTGAGGTGATAGCCAGAAGGAAAGCTGTCTTCCAGGACAAATATTGCAAATCTGATGAGGCAGCTGGCTCAAAGAGAGGCAAGGTCAGTTTTTCAAGAATGAAATTAAGATCCCAAGCAGGTATTGGTTGTCTCCTTGGAGGTCTTAAATTCTTAGCCCCTCTGAGGAACTGTCTTAAGAGAGGGTGAGAGAATAAAGGTGGATCAGTGCTGTATTCTGCAGAAATGGCTGAGGCATGGATTTTGATGGAGGAGAAGGAAAGTCCACTGCTTAGCAGTTCAGCCAAATATTGTAGTATTTGAGGTAAATTCAGTTTTCCAGGATCCTGGCCCTTTTTCTCATTCCAGACACAAAAACGTTTCCATTTTGCGGAGTAAGCTTTTCTAGTTGATGGCCTTCTGGCCTCCAAAATGACATCCTGCACCTCCTTGGAGAGTAGAGCCTGTTGTGATGCTAAGGAATCTTCCATGTGGCTATATTGAGTGTTTTTAGCTGGCTGTGAAGAGTTTTGAAGCTGTGCTGAGTCAGAAGAGGAGGCATTAGAGGCAGGGTCCATGGTGGCGAATGCGTCAGGCTCCTCAGGAGTGGGTACCAGTGTTGTCTCGGCCAGTCCGGAGCAATGAGAATCATCTTTGGTCTGTCTGCTCTGGTTTTCAATAGAACTTTGGGCAGCAGAGGAAGAGGTGGGAAGGCATAAAACTGTCATTGATGTCCAACTGAAAGAGAGAGCGTCCACTCTCCAGGCCTTTGGATGGAAGATCCTTGAGCAGAATTTTGTCAATTGATGATTTTTGTGGGAGGCAAAGAGATCTATGTCTGGCCTTCCCCATTCTTGGATTATTTCTGTAAAAACTTTTGGATGCAATTTCCATTCGTGTGGATCTGTCATATTCCTGCTTAGGTTGTCTGCCAGCCTGTTTTCCTTGCCTGGCAAGTACTGTGCTTGTAGTTCCATTTGTAAGTCCATAGCCATGTTCCAAAGTAACATGGCCAGTCTGCATAGGGGGTAAGAATGTGTTCCTCCCTGTTTATGTACCACATAACTGTGGTGTTGTCCGTTCTTATCAATAGTTGACCTGGTTGTAGAAGGTCCTTGAAAGCTATAACAGCATTTATTACTGCTAGCATTTCTTTTTGATTGATGTGAAGGTGCTTTTCTTTTTGGGACCATTTGCCCTGAATGCACCGATCTGTCATGTGCGCCCCCCCAGGCGTAGTCCGAGGCATCTGTTGTGATGACTTGGATTTGCTTGAGGCTTGCTGAATGGAAGACCTGTGTTTGTTTGACATGCTTGAGCCCACCACAGAAATTCCTTTTGAAGACATGGAATTAGTGGTATTATTGTTTCCAAACTGTGGCTGTGTTGAGACCATATGTTTTTCAGGTACCATTGTAGTTTCCTCATATGCAACTTTGCACATGGGATTAGTAAGATGCAAGATGCCATGAATCCCAGAGCCTGCAGGATTTTCCTTGCAGTCAGCCTGGTGCAATTTGCTAGAGTTCTGAAGTATTGAATTAGTTGCCCCTGCTTCTCTGGCGTGAGGTAGGCCATCTGGGTGTTTGTGTCCAAATTGGCACCCAGGAAAATTATCTTCCGAGAGGGTATTAGCCTTGATTTCTTTTTGTTGACTGTGTATCCCAGAGAGTTCAACAACATTATTACATAAGCCAGATGTTTCAGAAGAATGTGCTTGCTGTCCGCTTGGATCAGGCAGTCGTCCAAATAGGGGTATATTTGTATCCCTTGAAGTCTGCAGTAGGCAATTACTGATGCCAGGCATTTCGTGAATACTCTGGGCGCAGTAGATAAGCCAAAGGGCAATGCAGAGAATTGATAATGGGTTGAACCTGTAAGAAACCTGAGGTACCTTCTGCAATTTTGTCTGATTGGGACATGCAGGTATGCCTCCTTGAGGTCCAATGTTACCAGCCAAGACTCCTTGCCCAGCATGGGAAGAAGTTGCTGTAGAGTGAGCATCTTGAATTTTGGTACGAGTAGAAATGTGTTTAGGATGGATAGGTCCAAAATAGGTCTCCAATCTTTTCCCTTCCTTGGCACCAGAAACAGCCTGGAATAAAAACCTTGAACTTGCTCATGCGTAGGTACCTCGAATAGCTTTCATGTTTATGAGATCTGTAATTTGTCTTTGTGCCTCTGCCCTTTGATTGTGTGGCAGGTTTGGAATGCCTCTCATTTTTGGAAGGGTGTGAAAATGGAATTTGTAGCCTCTGTTTATAATGTCCAGGATCCATTTGTCCTTTGTGGCAATATGCCAATTTTTTGAAAATAATGCCAGCTTTCCTCTTAAGGGGGCTGCCATTTGAGACTTGGTCGGCATGCAAAGGGGAAAGTCATTGGGTTTGCTTTCTGAAAGATTGCGAGTTGTCCTCACCACCTCTTTGTGTAGGAGCTTGCCATTGTCTGCCTCTAAACGATCCTTGGGATTGTCCCCTGCCCCTCGGGCACCTGTATCTGCCTCTTTGGGGTCTGTCCGTGGCAGGAAAGGACCAGTTTTTGGAAGGCCAATTTCCACTGAAACGAGGGGGTTGTACATGCAGAAATTCTTTCACAGTTTGCATTGATTTAGTCTTTTCCTCCATTTTCCTTAACACCTCCTCAGCATTAGCACCAAATAGAACATCCTTTTGAAGAGGGGCGTCTAGTAATTTAGCTTTGACATGATCAGGCAAGGCTTGTTCCTTGAGCCAGGCATGCCTACGTATGACTGATCCTGTAACAGCAGCTCTACATGAGGCCTCTAGAGCATCAAAACCACATTGTAAGGTATGCTTACCCACTTGTTCTGCACTATGCATCAAATCCTGCAACTCCTTCAAGTCTGGTTGTTCAGGTTGTGACATTTTACTTTTCAATTGTGATAACAAAAACTGTTGGTATTTTAGCATATGAAACTGACAGTTTAAGGCCCTCATGGATAAGGTAGCCAGGGTATATACCTTTTTTCCCCACCTTTCTAAGGATCTGGAGTCTCTCTCGGAAGGTAATGGATTTTTAGCAATGGAGGCCTTAACTCCCTTGGGGCCCTGTGAGATGGTTTCTGGGTCAGCAGCATGGCTTTTGTATAGAAATTGGTGTGAGTCAGGAACCCTGTAGTACCGGTCAGGCTTAACTGGAGCTGGAGGTAGAGAGTCCGGGTTAAGGCAAGCCTCCGAGTAAACATCATCTAGGATGTCCAAGACGGGAGGTATAGCCAGAGGCCTGTGCTGAGGTAACAAAAGAAATTCCCTGAGCCTTTTCTTGGAATCTGAATAATCTTGGCCTTCCCAGTGGAAATGTTCCCTTAAGGTATGCAAAGTTTCCCCAAATGAGCAATCCTCTGGGGGGGAGACAGAAGGGATGGACTCCTCCGCATCAGAATCTTCAAAAGGGGAGTAAGAATGTTCCTGATCATCAGAATGCTCTGAAATAATGCAGCCCTGATCAGAGGAGGGGGAATCTTCCTCCACTCTGGGCCTTTTGTCCGGTGGGGGCTGAGAACCTCTGATAAGAGTAATTAAATCCTCAGCCATTTTAAGCATCTGTTTCTTAGGCATGGGGCCTGGAGATGGGCCCTGTATAGCTGGTCTCAGAGTGCATGGTTGCTTTAGACTTTGTGAAAGCCTTGATAGAGAAAGAAGAGGAAGGTCTGAAGACACCTTGAGTGGAGGTGGACCTGTCCACATTCTGAGATTCAACGCCAAGAGTGGCTTCGGTATCTGTAGTCGGGGTGTGGGCCGAGGAGCCTGCGACCTCGGGTACAGGAGACACCGTCAAAGAAGTGTCGTCGGTAGTCAGGGCTGCGTGGCTTCGCTGAGAACCGGACCACGTGTAGTCGGCTTTGGCGTGGTGTCGGTAGAGGCCGCGGACCTCGTGTGTCGGTCCTTGTCTTTGCGTTTTTTAGACAAAATCGGAGTCGGAGTATCCGACGACATAGTATAGTTAAATGCTTTCCCAAAATAATGCTGGCGAACTCACCGACGCTTAATAGTGCGTTTGTTGAATGTAGCACAAAAGCGACAGACCGAGACGTCGTGGTCTGGGCCTAAACAAGGTATACAGAGGGAATGGAAATCCTTATGCGGTATTTGCTTCCCACAAGAAATACAATTATTAACTTTGTCTGACATCGGTCTGAGGCAAGAAAAGTTTCCCCAACGGGGTACTTAGCTTTTAAGAAGACTTCGGTTTCCAAATTTTCGTAATCTCTGCAGCTGGCCGACCGGCATTTGCGAACTGCTTCTGCTTCGGGCACCGCGCGGCAAGAAAGACTGAAGAAAATGGCGTCGGCTGGTTCCTTTATACCCCTGTCACACTGACGTCAGGGAAGAAGCGACGACAACCGTCGCCGGACCTAGACTTTGGAATTCGGCCGACCGAGGACCCGCCTGACGGCAGGAGAACCCATCTGTTATGACTGCAGCTGTATGCACGATGAACATCAGCATTAAGGGCGGCTATAAGGCCCTGCAGAAAGTACAGTTGTGTACCTACCATAAATGTAGATGTTCGAGTGTATTCACTGTTGCAGTCATTACAATAGGGTTATCCTGCTGGCAGGCTACCCGCAGTCGGCCTGAATTCCAAAGTCTAGGTCCGGAGTCGGTTGCTGTCGCCTATTCCCTGACGTCAGTGCGCCAGGGGTATAAAAGATGCAGCAGACTACATTTTCTTCAGTTTTTCTTGCCCCAGATGTCAGGTGCCCCCAAAAGGGTAGGCTAAAAATATGTCAATAAAGCATGCATGCAGTAAATAACAAGTAGCCTTCATCTACAAGCAAATACACCACATACGTTGTAAAGAATAGAGAAGTACAGATAAGGTCCAGCAAAAATAAGGGGGAGGTTGGGTGGATAACCTGGACTGCAACAGTGAATACACTCGAACATCTACATTTATGGTAGGTACACAACTGTACTATGTTCATCGTGTTTCACTGTTGCAGTCATTACAATTGGGTTGTATCTCTAAGCTAAGGTTGGGAGGCTGGAACTACATGGAATTAGGGGCGGCTATGAGGCCCTGTAGAACTGCAGTGGCAAATCCTGCCCTGGATTTGGAGTAGAGTGGTAAAATGGTAGTGCTTTGTGAAAGTATGCACTGAACTCCAGGTTGCAGACTCTAAAATGTCTTTGGTGGGCACTCCTCTGAGGAAGGCTGCTGAAGTGGCTGCTTCTCTGGTTGAATGTGGCCTAATGCCCTTAGGCACTGATTTGCCATGTTGAGAATAGCATAGACGAATGCAGTGACCTATCCACTTTGAAATAGTCTGCTTTGAGATAGCCTTTCCTTGTGATCCTGCAGTATATGCCACCAGTAATTGCTCAGTCTTTCTGAAAGCTTTGGTTCTGTCCAAGTAGAAGCACAACTGTTTGTGTATGTCCAAAGAATGCAGAAGTTTCTCACCCTTATTCTGTAGGTTTGCGTAAAAAGTAGGCAAATGAATAGTTTGGTTGAGGGTCACACTGGACACTACCTTAGGCATAAAAGTGGGGGTTGTCCATAGAGAAACCCTGTCTGGATGGAAGATGATAAAAGGTGCCTGTAGATCCGAGACTTGTCTTGCAGAGGTTATTGCTAGGAACAGAGCTGTTTTCCATGATAAAAATTTTATATCAGCTGTAGCGACTGGCTCAAAAGGAGGCAGAGTGAGTTTTTCCAAGACATAATTGAGATCCCATGCAGGTATTGGTGATCTCCTTGGAGGTCGTAAGTTTTTGGCTCCTCTGAGGTACTGCCTTAATAAAGGATGAGAGAAAATAGGTGGCTCTGTATTGTAATGAGCTGAAATGGCAGAGGCATGAATCTTAACTGATGAAAAAGATAGGCCTTTGTCCAGCATCTCAGTTAGATATTGTAAAATCTGAGGTATATTTGGAACAATCATGTCAATTCATTGTGCCTGGTTCCAAGCACATAATCTCTTCCATTTTTCTGCATAAGATT
Organism: Protopterus annectens; assembly: GCF_019279795.1. Taxonomy (NCBI): domain Eukaryota; kingdom Metazoa; phylum Chordata; order Ceratodontiformes; family Protopteridae; genus Protopterus; species Protopterus annectens. The sequence goes on along the minus strand of NC_056747.1, from coordinate 182,893,175 downwards.
TTCTGGTACTGGGCCTCCTGGCCTCCAAAATAACATCCATAACCTTTTTAGAGAGAGGTGTGTTTTGAAAAGCTACATTATCTGCCATTCTGCCATATTTAAGGTCCTGAGTTGGTTGTGCAGGATCTGATTGTTTTGTTGGGTCATTAAGTGCAGAATTTGAGGTAATGTCCAAGCTGGGCATTGAGTCAAGTTCCTTAGGATTGGGTACCAGTGCTGGCGAGGCCAGTCTGGGGCAGTATCACTTTTGGCTTTTCTTGTCTGACCTTGAGGAGGAGAGGAAGTGGTGGAAAGGCATATACTGTTAAGTTTTTCCAGCTGAAAGATAGAGCATCCACTTTCCATGCTTGCTTGTGATGAGTCTTTGGCAGAATCTCTGTAGTTGGCAGTTGTGAGGGGAGGCAAATAGATCTATGTCCGGGCATCCCCAATTCCTTGTTATCATGTTGAAGACTTGTGGATCCAATTTCCACTCGTGGGGATCCATGAGGTTTCTGCTTAGTTCGTCTGCCAGCGTATTCATCTTTCCTGGCAGGAATTGTGCTTGCAGATGCACTTGGTAAGTCAATGCTGTGTCCCACAAAGTCATGGCAAGTCTGCAAAGGGGGTAGGAATGTGTACCTCCCTGCTTGTTTATGTACCACATGACTGTCATATTGTCCGTCTTTATCAGTTGTCGTCCTGGATGAAGTAGATCCTTGAAGGCTGTCAGGGCATTTTGAACAGCTAGCATCTCTTTTTGACTGATATGTAGATTCATTTGGGTTGCGGACCATGAGCCCTGAATACATCTTCCTGCCATGTAGCCCCCCCAGGCATAATCTGATGCATCTGTTGTCAATGTTTGCCTGGCTGGGGGCATGGTGAATGGCTGCCCCTTGTTGTGGTGACAGGCCTTTGCCCACCATCGAAATTCCTGTTGTAGGCAGGGAAGTATTGTTTCCAGGCTGTGGCAATGTTGAGTCCAAACACTTTTTAGATACCATTGTAGTTTCCTCATATGCAGTCTTGCATATGGAATTAGAAGAATGCAGGATTGCCATGAAGCCCAAAGCCTGCAGAATTTTTCTTGCAGTTAACTGGGTGTTTGTTGCCAACCTTTTGAAATAAGTAGTCAGTTGCCTTTGTTTGTCTGGCATGAGATAAGCCATCTGGGCAGTTGTATTTAAGCTTGCACCCAGGAATATTATCTCTTGAGAGGGTACAGGTTTTGATTTCTTCTCGTTTACTGTGTACCCTAGGCATGTTAATAATCTTTTTACAAACGCCAGATGCTGTAGTAGTATGTCCTTGTTCTCTGCTTGAATAAGGTAGTCGTCCAAGTAAGGATATATTTGTATTCCTCTTTGTCAGCAGAATGCAATTACTGGTGCGAGGCATTTTGTGAAGACCCTGGGCGCAGTAGATAAGCCAAAGGACAGTGCAGAGAATTGGTAGTGCATTGAACCAGCTATGAATATGAGGTATCTTCTGCATGATTGTCTGATTGGGACATGCAGGTATGCCTCTTTTAGGTCTAAAGTTACAAGCCTTGCCTTCTTGCCCAGCATGGGCAGAAGCTGTTGCAGAGTCAACATTTAGAATTTTGGAATATCCAGGTATGTGTTTAGAATCGATAGGTCCAATATTGGCCTCCAGGCTTTGTCCTTTCTGGGTACCAAGAAAAGTCTTGAGTAAAATCCTTGTCCCTGCTCTTGCTGAGAAACTTGCTGAATGGCCCTCATGTCCATGAGGGATGAAACTTGTTTTTGTGCCTCTGCCCATTGATTTTTTGGCAAGTCTGGCATACCGTTTGCCCTCGGCAAGTGGAACCTGTAACCGTGTGACACTATGTTCAAGACCAAATGGGTGATTTGGTGCCAGTTTTGAGGAAAAAGTGCTAGTTTTCCACCTAAAGGAGCTGCCACTAGATAAGTGCTTGGCGCTGGCAGGGGGAAGTCATTGGGACTGCTTTCTGTATGGTTGTGACTTGTCTTCTCCGCTTTTGGAGGTAGAAGCGCCCCACTGTTTAGACCTGTATGAGACTTGGGGCTGGGATCTGCCTCTAGGGTGTCTGTATCTGCCTCTTTGTGGCCTGGCTGACACTGGAAAGGACCTATTCTTTGTTGGCCAATTTCTGCTAAATTGAGGTGGCTGTACCTGTAAGAAATCCTTGACTGTCTGCATAGATTTGGCTTTGTCCTCCATTTTCTTCAACAAATCTTCTGCTTTAACACCAAACAAGGTATCATGCTGTAATGGAGCATCTAATAATTTTGCTTTAACATGATCAGGCAGATTCTGATCCTTTAACCAAGCATGCCTCCTAATGACAGAACCTGTAACAGCGGCTCTGCAGGAGGCCTCCAAAGAATCAAAACCACATTGTAAAGTATGCTTTCCAACTTATTCAGCTGCATGCAATAAATCCTGCATTTCTTTATTCTCTGCACATTCAGAATTTGTCAACATTTTCTGTTTAAGCAGTGACATTGTGTATTGCTGATATTTAAGCATATGAAACTGGCAATTTAAAGCCCTTATAGCCAAGGTAGCAGAAGTGTAAATCTTTTTTCCTCATCTGTCCAGTGCCCTGGAATCTCTATCAGAGGGAGGAGGGTTTTTTGCAGAGGAAGCCTTGACCCCCCTGGGACCCTGAGAGATAGTTTCTGGGAGTCTGGAACCCTGTAGTATCTGTCTGGCTTAACAAGAGCTGGAGGTAAGGAGTCAGGAGTCAGACTGGACTCTGAAAATACATCATCTACAATGTCTAGCACAGGTGGAATAGCAAGGGGCCTGTGCTGAGGCAGTAAAAGCAAGTCTCGAAGCCTTTTCTTAGATTCTGAATAATCTTGGCTCTCCCAGTGGAAATGCTCCCTCATGGTATGCAGTGTTTCGCCAAAAGAGTAATTCTCAGGTGGAGATGCTGAGGGGATAGTTTCTTCAGCATCAGAATCCTCATAAGGAGGAAGAGAGTATTGCTGATCAGAAGAGGAATCAGATGAAATGGAAACCTGATCTGAAAATTCATATTCTAACTCTTGCCTAGGCCTCTTGTCGGGGGGGGGGGGAGTTGAGAACCCCTGATCAAAGTAATCAGGTCTTCGGCCATTTTGAGCATCTGTTTTTTAGGCATGGAGGCCTGTCCATGGGGCTGTTGTACTTGTTTCTTTGTCTTTAAAGCTGCTTTAATCTTTGCCTTTGGAGCTGAAGTCGTTTTAATATACAATTGTGTAGGCCTGAAAACGCCCTCAGAAGCCGATGCCTGCTCAGCGGCTCCGGGCACATCTGAGGGAATGGTTTCTGAAGGTCCAATACCTTGAGTTTCTGTAGGCCTGGTTGACTCCGTGTGGGAGTCGGTATCAGCCTGCGGCTCTAAAGTAACGGTCATCAGGGGCTGCAAAAGCGCCTCACTGAGAACCGGCAACTGGCCTTGAAGAAGCCTCGTCTGTTTTGGACCTCGGATATCTGTCCTTTTCTTTTTCTTTGTGTTTTTTCTAAACTCCGGTAGACGGCTGTTCCGACAGCATTATATAATTAAATCGTCTGCCAAAGTAGTGAAATGCAAAATCGTACCGAGGCTTAATAGTGCGTTGGTTAAATCTAGCACAAAACCGACAACTAGCAACGTCGTGGTCAGGGCCTAGGCAAGGAATACAGTTGTTGTCTCTTTTGGCTTTTCCCGGTTAGGGGTCGCCACAGTGGAACTCCGGTCTGCTAATGATTGGCAGTAGATTTTTACGTGCTGAGCTGCCAGCCCTGACGCACAACCTTCAACGAAGGTACGCCCATTCACGCATGTCTCCATACAGAAAACGCTCTAGCTGAGAATCGAACAGGACAATGCCTTACTATGCGGCGACAACGCTACCGCAGCACCACCACCGCAGTAGTAGGCAAGGATGAAAATCCTTATGAGGTATTTGCTACCCACAAGAAATACAATTATTAACTTTTTCTGACATCGGTCTGGAGCAAGAAAAACGTTTCCCCAATGGGGCACTTAGCTTTAAATCAAGACTTCGGATCTGAAATTCGAACTCGAAAATCTCAGGAGTCGGCCGACCGGCACTTGCGAACTGCTTTTGCTTTGGGCACCGCTCAGCAAGAAAGACTGAAGAAAATGGCATTGGTATACCCCTGGCGCACTGACGTCAGGAAAGAGGCGACAGCAACCGACGCCAGACCTAGACTTTGGAATTCAGGCCGACTGCGGGTAGCCTGCCAGAAGGATAACCCTACTGTAATGACTGCAACAGTGAAACACGATGAACATCTGCAGTGGCAAAGCCCGCCCTGGACTTAGAGAAAAGAGGCAAATGATAATGCTTTGTAAAAGTATGAACAGAACTCCAAGTAGCAGCTTCTAAAATGTCTTTGGTTGGTACCCCTCTGAGAAAAGTTGCTGATGTAGCTGCAGTTATGGTGGAATGAGACCTAATGCCCTTGGGCACCTGTTTACCATGATGTAAGTAGCAGAAACTAATGCAGTGACTTATCCACTTTGAAATAGTCTGCTTTGAAATAGCCTTTCCCTCTGATCCTGCAGCAAATGCCACCAGTAGCTGCTCAGTTTTTCTTAGAGTTTTAGTCCTGCTCAAGTAAAATCTTAGTTGTCTGTGTATGTCCAAGGAATGCAGAATCCGCTCCCCCTTGTTCTGCTGATTTGGATAAAAAGTTGGCAGATGAATAGTTTGGTTGAGCCACACTGGAAACCACCTTAGGCATAAAGGAAGGATTGGTCCTGAGGGACAACCCTGTCTGGGTAAAATATGATAAAAGGCTCCACAGCCATGAGGGCCTGTAGCTCTGAAACCCTTCTTAATGAAGTAATTGCCAGGAGCAAAGCTGTTTTCCATGACAAAAACTTTATATCTGCAGTAGCAGCTGGTTCGAATGGAGGCAGGGTGAGCTTTTCCAACACAAAATTGAAGTCCCATGCAGGAATTGGTGATCTTCTGGGAGGCCTTAAATTTTTTTCCCTCTAAGATACTGTTTTAGCAAAGGGTGAGAAAAGATTGGTGGCTCTGTGTTGTAATGAGCCGAGATGGCAGATGCATGGATTTTTATTGAGGAAAAAGATAGGCCTTTGTCAAGCATCTCAGTCAAGTATTGTAAAATCTGATGAATATTTGGCTCTGCTGTGTCGGTTCCTTGTGCTTGGTTCCAAGCACAGAATCTCTTCCATTTATCAGCATAGGATTTTCTAGTACTAGGCCTCCTGGCTTCCAAAATGACATCCATCACAAATTTACTGAGAGGTGGTGTTTGAATAACTACATGATCAGCCATGCTGCCAGGTTCAGTGTTTGGAGCTGATTGTGCAAGATCTGATTGTTTTGCTGAGACAGTAAGTGAGGTATTTGAGGCAATTTCCAAGCTGGGAACTGAGACATATTCCTTAGGATTGGATACCAGTGTTGGCGGGGCCGGTCCGGGGCAATTAGTATCATTTTTGTTTTTTCTTGTCTGACCTTTAGTAGGACCTTGGGAAGAAGAGGCAGAGGAGGAAAGGCGTAAACTGATAGGTTTTTCCAACTGAAGGATAGGGCACCCACTCTCCATGCCTGTCTGTGATAAGTCCTTGTGCAGAATTTGTTCAGTTGATAATTCAGAGGAGAGGCAAAAAGGTCTATGTCTAGGCTCCCCCATTTCTTTGTTATCATGCTGAAGACTTGTGGATCCAATATCCACTAGTGAGGGTCCATAAGGTTTCTGCTTAAGTCATCTGCCAGAGTATTTTGCTTTCCTGGCAGGAATTGAGCTTGAAGATGTACTTGGTAAGTCAAGGCTCTGTCCCACAATGCCATGGCTAGTCTGAAAAAGGGGTATGAGTGTGTGCCCCCCTGCTTGTTTATGTACCACATAACCGTGGTGTTGTCCGTCTATCAGTAGTTGTCCTGGATGAAGCAAGTCCTTGAAGGCTGTCAGGGCACTTTGAACTGCTAACATCTCTTTTTGGTTGATATGCAGATGCAATTGATTTGGGGTCCATATGCCCTGAATGCATCTTCCCGACATGTGGGCCCCCCATGCATAGTCCAATGCATCTGTAGTTAAGGTTTGGCTGGCAGGGGGTAGAGTGAAGGACTGTCCCATGCTTTGGTGACATGCCTCTGCTTACCAAAGAAACTCCCGTTGTAGGCAGGGAATGAGAGGGAATCATTGTTTCCAGACTCTGACAATGTTGACTCCATAAACTTTTTAGGTACCACTGTAGTTTCTTCATATGCAGTCTTGCATATGGAATCAGTAGAATGCAGGATGCCATAAACCCCAAAGCCTGCAGAATTTGTCTTGCAGATAACTGGGTTTTTGTTGCCATCTGTTTGAAGTAAATAGTCAGTTGCCTTTGTTTGTCTGGCGTGAGGAAAGCCATCTGGGCAGTTGTATTCAAACTTACACCCAGGAATGTTAACTTTTATGAGGGTACCAGTTGTGATTCCTTTTCGTTTATTCTGTACCCTAGGCATGTTAGAAGCCTTTTCACAAATGCCAGATGCTGATGAAGGATGTCCTTGTTCTCTTCTTGAATAAGACAGTCATCCAAGTAAGGGTAGATTTGTATACCTCTTTGTCTGCAAAATGCAATTATTGGTGCCAGGCACTTTGTAAAGACCCTGGGCACAGTAGATAAGCCAAAGGGCAGTGCAGAGAATTGGTAATGCATTAAGCCAGCCTTGAATCTGAGGTATCTTCTGCACAATTCCCTTATTGGGATATGCAGTTATGCCTCTTAAGTCTAAAGTCACTAGCCAAGCGTTCTTGCCCAGCATGGGCAGAAGCTACTGCAAAGTTAGCATTTTGAATTTTGGAATGTCCAGGAACATGTTCAAAATTGATAAATCCAGTACTGAGCGCCAGGCCTTGTGTCTTCTGGGTACCAAAACAGTCTGGAGTAAAACCCTTGTCCTTTTTCTTTTTCTAGCACTGGCTGAATAGCCCCCATATCCATGGGGGACATAACTTTTCTTTGCCTCTGCCCATTGATTTTTTGGCAGATCTGGCCAACCATTTGGAATTGGCAGTGTGTGGAAGTGGAATCTGTATCCCTGAGATACTATGTTTAACACCCACTTGTGTTACCTGCCAATTTTGAGCATAAAGTGCTAATTTTCCCCCTAAGGGTGCTGCCAAAAGATAAGTGCTTGGTGATGGCAGAGGGAAGTCATTGAGACTGTTTACTGTAGGGTTGCGCTTTATTTCCTCCAGATTTGTAGGTAGAAGCACCCCATTGCTTTGACCTGTAAGAATCCTGTGACTGGTATCTAGAACCTTTAGGGCGCCTGGATTTGCCCCATGGAGCTCTGTCGGACACAGGAAAGGACCAATTTTTTGTAGGCCAGTGTCTACTGAACCTTGGTGGCTGCACTTGTAAGAAGTCTTTTACAGTTTGTATAGACTTAGCTTTGTCTTCCATTTTCTTTAAAACCTCTTCTGCCTTAATACCAAACAGAGAATCATGCTGTAAAGGTGCATCCAGCAGTTTAGCTTTAACATGATCAGGCAAATTTTGCTCTTTTAGCCAGGCATGCCTTCTAATCACAAATCCAGTAACTGCGGCCCTGCAGGAGGCCTGTAAGGAATCAAAACCACATTGCAAAGTATGCTTTCCAACTTGTTCTGTTGCATGCAATCCTGCAATTCTTTATTTTCTGCACATTCAGAAATCAACATCATTTTCTGTTTCAGCAGTCCCATAACATGCTGTTGATACTTGAGCATATGAAACTGGCAGTTTAAGTCCCCAATTGCCAAGGTTGCAGATGTATGAACCTTCTTTCTCCATCTATCCAGTGCCCTGGAATCTCTATCAGAGGGGGTATGAATTTTTTTGCTGTTGAGGCCTTTACACCTTTTGGACCCTGTGAAAAAGTTTCAGGGTCAGCAGCAGGGTTTTTAAATAAAAATTTGTGTGAGTCAGGAACCCTATAATATCTGTCTGGCTTGCTAGGAGCCGGAGTCTGGAGTCAAGCTTGACTCCAAAAACACATCATCCACAATGTCTAAAACAGGAGGTATGGCTAAAGGCCTATGCTGAGGGAGGAGGAGGATCCCTAAGCCTCTTTTGATTCTGAGAAATCTTGACTTTCCCAGTGAAAGTGCTCCCTCAAAGTATGCAAGGTTTCTCCAAAGGAATAATCTTCAGGAGGAGATGCAGATGGGATAGATTCCTCTGCATCAGAATCCTCATAGGGTGGTATAGAAAATTCCTGATCAGACGAGGAATCAGAAGAAATAGAAACCTGATCTGAAGATTCATAATCAGTGTCTTGCCTAGGCCTCTTATCAGGAGGGGGGGGTTGGGAACACCTGATCAAGGTAATTAGGTCTTCAGCCATTTTGATCATCTGCTTTTTGGGCATAGAGGCCTGAGCATGTGGCTCATGAGTCGGTGTTTAGCTTCAGAAGTTGCTTTTGAAGCTGGCGTCGTTTTTTTATAGAAATGCTGAGGCCTGAAGACACCCTCAGAAGCTGGTGCCTGCTCAGCGGCTCCGGACCCATCTGAGGAAGAGACATCCGCGGGTACAATACTTTGAGAATCTCGTGAGTGCCGGACTCCACATGGGTCTCGGTAGAGGCCTGCGACTCGAAAGTAGCAGGTATCAGGGGCTGCGAAGGCACCTCACTGAGTACCGGCGACTGGCTTAGGAGAAGCTTTGTCTGTTTTGGACCTCGACGGTCTGTCTCTGTCCTTTTCTTTGCATTTTTTTGTGAACTCCGGTAGTCAGAATGCTATCCAATGACATTTCAGGATAGTTAAATCGGTTTCCAAAATATTTTGAGGCAAAGATATACTGACACTTAACAGTGCGTTGGTTAAATCTAGCACAAAACTGACGGCTAGGCACGTTATGATCAGGGCCCAAGGAATACAGTACAAATGGAAATTCTTATGAGGTATTTGCTTCCCACAAGTAATGCAATAATTAACTTTTACTGACATCGGTATGGAGCAAGAAAAAGTTTCCCCAACGGGGTACTTAGCTTTAGTGAAGACTTCGGTTCTGAAACTCGAATTCGAAAATTTCAGGAGTCGGCCAACTGATACTTGCGAACTGCTTCTGCTTCGGGCACCGCGTGGCAAGAAAGACTAAAGAAAATGGCGTCTGCTGCCTGATTTATACCCCTGACGACCTGACATCCTGGAAGAAGAGAGAGCAACCATCGCAGGACCCAAGACCTTGGAATTCAGGCCAACTGAGTGCAACCTGCCAGCAGATTACCCAAATGTAATGACTGCAACAGTGAAACCCGAAGATCATCATCAGGGAGAGATCAAGCAGAAACATTTTCCACAAATCCATGCAGCATTGCTCTGGCAAACCCTGCTCTAGCCATACAAATATAATGCAACTTGTAATGCTTTGTAAAGGTATGAACAGAAAACAAAACGGCAGCTTCCAAAATGGATTGAGTATCCAAACCCCTGAAGAAAGCCCCTGAGGATGCCACAGATGTAGTGGAATTGGCCTTAACAGAAGAGGATAGGCATTTCCCATGAAAATTATAGCAAAACACAGTGGCCTTATAAATCCATGAAGACAGAGTTTGCTTAGAAGCAGGCAGACCCAGACCCCTGGGATGGAAGGACACAAATAATTGATCATATTTCCTCATAGACTTAGTTTTGTCAAGATAAACTCTTAAGCCATCTATGTACATATAGGGAATGTTCTCTCACTAGGAGATTGTGGAGATGGGAAAAAAGGCAATTGGACAGCTTAAGGAAAGATCATTAACCACTTTAGGCATAAAGGATGGATTGGTTCTCAAAGAAACTCTGTTCTTATGGAAAACTAGTAATGGTGGCGAGGCCATTAATGCCAGGATCTCAGAAACCTTTCTGGCAGAGGTCACAGCTACCAGAAGTACTGTTTCCAAACTATAAAACTATAGAGAAGCAGAGGCCGCTGATTCAAAAGGGGCAGGAGTCAACTTCACCAGGACAAAATTAAGATCCCAAGGAAGAGGAACTAGTTTCCCAGGAGGATTCATGTGTAGGATGCCTTTTAAGAAAAGCTCAACCTCTAGCCTGGAAGCCAATGGAGGAGAAAAGGACAGGCAAGCAGACAAGGCAGAAAGTACAGTTGTGTTCACCTACCATAAATGTAGATGTTCGAGTGTCTTGACTGTTGCACTTATGACTGTAGGGTTCTCCCCTGCCGGCAGCAGCCCTCGGTCGGCCAGAATCCCAAAGTCTGGGTCCGGCGTCGGCTGTTCAACCATGCTCCCTGACGTCAGAGCGCCAGGAGTACAAAGCTGACAGCAGACGCCATCTTCTCCAGTTTTTCTTGCCCCAGATTGTCAGGAGTTCCAAAATGAAAAAGGTCCCATAATCTTTGCAAATACACCTCAGAAGAATGGGGAAAAAAGGAACTACACAAAAGTAAAAATAAGAGGGGACAGGAGGGAGGGAAACACAGACTGCAACAGTGAAGACACTCTAACATCTACATTTATGGTAGATGTACACAACTGTACTATGTTCATCGTGTTTCACTGTTACAGTCATGACTGTAGGGTAGAATCCCAAAGCTGAAAGAAAGGGAGGTGGTCATAAAGAAGGGGCGGCTAAAAGGCCCTGCAAGACTGCAGAGGCAAAGCCAGCCCTAGACTTAGAGTAGAGAGGTACATTGTAGTGCTTAGAAAAAGTATGCACTGAACTCAAAGTTGCAGCTTCCAAAATGTCTTTGGTAGGAACTCCCCGGAGGAAGGCCGCAGAAGTGGCAGCAGCTCTGGTGGAATGAGTCCGTATACTCCCTGGGATTTGCTTTCCATGGTGTGATTAACAAAATATGATTCCATGAGCAATCCATTTAGAAATGGTCTGTTTTGAAATGGCTTTACCTTGGGAACTTGAAGCATAAGAAACAAACAATTGTTCTGATTTTCTGATGTCCTTGGTTCTGTCCAGGTAAAAAGGTAGTTGTCTGTGTACATCCAAGGAATGTAAGATCCTTTCCCCTTTATTTTGAGGAGTGGGGAAAAAGGTTGGCAAGTGGATAGTTTGATTTAAAGCCACTTTGGAAACCACCTGAGGCATGAAGGTAGGATTAGTCCTCAAAGATACCCTGTCTTGATGAAAAATAATATAAGGTTCCACAGCCATAAGAACTTGTAACTCAAACTCTCCTGGCAGAGGTTAGGGCTAACAAGATAGCAGTCTTCCAAGATAAAAACTTGATGTCAGAAGAGGCAGCAGGCTCAAAAGGAGGCAAGGTTAGTTTTTCCAAAACATAGTTGAGATCCCAAGCAGGAATGGGAGGAGATCTAGGAGGTCTTAAGTTCTTAGCTCCTCTGAGTAACTGTCTCATGAGCTGGTGGGAAAAGATGGGAGGATCTGTATTATAATGAGCAGAAATAGCAGAGGCATGTATCTTAATGGAAGAGAAAGAGAGACCTTTATGTAAGAGATCTGTCAAATAAAGTAAAATTAAAGTAATGTTAGGAAGACTAGGATCAGAATCCTGAGCCTGCATCCAGGAACAAAATCTTTTCCATTTTCCTGCATAAGATTTTCTAGTGCTAGGACATCTGGCTTCTAAAATGACATCCATAACCTGCTTGGGTAGGAAAGAAGAAATCAAAGGCCCTGGATAAACCAGGCCGCCAGGCTGACAGTTCTGACATGAGAGTGTAGAACCTGACCCTGATGTTGGGACAGAAGGTTCGGAGACTGAGGTAAAACCCAAGGGGGCTCCAGGCATAGGTTTTTTAGAGTTGGATACCAAAACTGCAGAGGCCAATTTGGAGCCAGCAAGATTATCATCTTGGGCTTGTCCTGTTTTATTTTCAATAAGACTCGTGGAAGAGGTGGAAAGGCATATCCCGAGAGGTTCCTCCAACTGAATGACAGGGCATCCACTTTCCAAGCTTCTCTGTGGAAAGTCCTGGTGCAAAAATTCTGTAGTTGATGATTGAGATGGGATGCAAAGAGGTCTATGTGAGGACATCCCCAGACTGCTGTTATCATCCTGAATATTTTGGTGTCCAGCATCCACTCGTGTGGATCCGAAAGGTTTCTGCTCAAACTGTCTGCCAGGAAGTTTTGTTTCCCTGGTAGAAACTGAGCTTGAAGATCCAGATTGCAAGCTAGAGCTGTGTTCCATAGATCCATGGCTAGTCTGCAAAGGGGGTAGGAATGAGATTCCCCTTGCTTGTTTATGTACCACATAACTGTGGTGTTGTCTGTCCGTATTAGTAGTTGTCCTGGTTGGAAAAGATTCCTTTAGGCCAATAGAGCTTTCTGAACGGCTAACATTTCCTTTAAATTGATATGCAGGTGCTTCTGATCCTTTGTCCAAAGGCCCTGCAGACAGTTGCCCTGAAAATGGGCTCCCCAAGCATAATCTGAGGTGTCCGTAGTTAGAATCTGAGTGGCAGGCGGCAGACGGAAGGGTTTCCCTTTGTTTAGAGCACATGCCCTGGACCAAAGAAATTCCTTTTGAAGGCAAGGAAGGACGGAGATCAGTATGTCTAAACTGTGGCAATGCTGAGACCATACACTTTTTAGGTACCACTGTATTTTCCTCATGTGTAGTCTTGCATATGGTACGAGAAGGATGCAGGAGGTCATGTAACCCAAAGCCTACAGGAATTTCCTTGCAGATAGTTGAGTTAAAGTTGCCAAGGTTTTGAAAGTTGAAGCCAGCTGTAATTGTTTTTCGGATGTCAGAAATGCCATCTGGGTTGTGGTGTTTAGAAGAGCACCCAGAAAAGTTATCTGTTGTGATGGTGTCAAATTTGACTTTTTTATGTTTACAGAGAATCCCAGGAACTTGAAGAGGTTCTGTACAAATTCTAGATGCTGGAGTAAGACATCCTTGCTGTCTGCCTGAATTAGACAATCGTCCAGATAAGGGTAAATTTGAATTCCCTTGAGTCTGCAGTAAGCTACTACTGGAGCCAGGCATTTGGTGAAGACCCTGGGCACAGTAGACAATCCAAAGGGCAGCGCAGAGAATTGAAAGTGCCTCTATCCGGCCTTGAACCGGAGGTATTTTCTGCGACCATGCCTGATGGGAATGTGTAAATATGCCTCCTTTAAATCCAAAGTTACCATCCATGCATCTTTGGACAGCATTGGAAGTAGCTGCTGTAGAGTAAGCATCTTGAATTTTGGAATCTCTAGAAAGGTGTTCAAGACCGACAGATCCAGAATGGGTCTCCATGAGTTTTGCTTCCTTGGGACTAGAAAGAGCCTTGAGTAAAAACCTTTTCCCATCTCTGAAAGTGGAACCAGTTCTACGGCATTCATAGCCAAAAGAGCTTCCACCTGGTTTAAGGCCTCCGTCCATTGATGTTTTGGAAGGTCTGGCCATCCGCTTGGCCTTGGCAAGGTATGAAAATGGAATTTGTAAACTCTTAAAACCACATCCAAAACCCACTTGTTTTGGGTTGAGTCCAATTTTGATAAAAAAAGAGAGAGTTTTCCTCCGAGAGGGGCTTCCAGGCAAGAAGTTCCTGTAGCCCAGAGGGAGTCATTGAGTTTGTTTCCTTTGAGTTTGTGACCTGTCCTCTCCTCCCCTAGGGGTGGAAGCAGTCCACTGTCTTGGTCTACAAGAAGCTTGTGTTTGAGGCCTTCCTCTGGAGCGTCTATATCTACCCCTCTGAGGCCTGTGTGGGAAAGGGCCAATTTTTAGAAGGCCAATTCCTAAATCTAGGTGGCTGTACTTGTAAGAAATCTTTAACTGTTTGCATGGATTTCGCCTTATCCTCCATCTTTTTAATCACCTCTTCGGCTTTTGATCCAAACAAAACATTATGCTGAACAGGAGCATCCAATACTTTCGCCTTTACTTGGATCAGGCAAATTTTGTTCCTTTAGCCATGCATGCCTTCTAGGCCGTAGCCCTACAAGAAGCCTCCAAGGCATCAAATCCACAGTGTAAACCATGCTTCCCAACTTGTTCAGTGGCATGCAATAAGTCATGTAATTCCTTATCTGCACAGGCAGAAATGGAAGTAAGCTTTTGTTTTAAAACAGATAAGAGAAATTGCTGGTATTTCAGCATATGAAACTGACAGTTTAAAGCCCTAATGGACAAAGTAGCAGAAGTGTACACCTTTTTGCCCCATCTTTCTAAGGATCGAGAATCCTTTTCAGTAGGAATGGGATTTTTGACAGAAGCGGCCTTAACTCCCTTAGGACCCTGAGAAATGGTTTCAGGGTCAGCAGAAGGGTTCTTGTATAAAAACTGGTGGGAATCAGGAACCCTGTAATATCTATCAGGATTAACAGGAGCAGGAGGAAGAGAGTCAGGGGTTAAGTTAGCCTCCGAAAAGGCATCATCCACAATATCCAAAACAGGAGGATTAGCCAGGGGTCTATGTTGGGGAAGAAGAAGAAAATCCCTCAGTCTTTTCTTAGATTCCTAATAGTCCTGTCCTTCCCAGTGGAAATGTTCCCTCATTTCATGCAAAGTTTCCCCAAAAGAGAAATCCTCAGGGGGAGAAGCTGAAGGAATGGATTCCTCAGCATGAGAATCCTCATAAGGAGGGAAAGAATATTCCTGGTCAGAAGAAACTGAGGAAACAGAAGCCTGATCAGAGGAATCATAATAAACATCCTGCCTTGGCCTTTTATCTGGAGGGGGAGGGGGATGTGAACCCCTAATCATAGTAAGTAAATCCTCCGCCATCTTGAGTAACTGTTTCTGTGACTTGGGAGCCGGTTCAGAAGAGGCCTGTGTTGCAGTCTTTGATTTAGAAGGAGTCTTTGCCTTTGTCTTTGGCTTTGCCTTTATTAGAAGCTGAGTAGGCCTGAAAACCCCTTTGGAAGCCAGTACCTGCACAGCAGCTTCGGACCCATCCGAAGGAGCATTGTCCGAAGGTCCTGCAATAGAAATATTTAAAGGCCTGGTTGGCTCCTCATGAGAGTCCTTTTTGGCCATCGGTTCTGAAATGGCCGACGACAGGGGCTGCAAAAGTGCCTCACTGACGATGGCCAAACCTGAAGCTGGCTCGCCAGCGCTATCATCAGATTTGGACCTCGGAGGCCTGTCTTTATCCTTGCGACGTTTGTGAACTCCGGTAGCTGGAACCGTATCCGACGACATTTTGTAGTTAAAACGCCTACCAAAGTAATGAAAAGCAAAATCGTACCTTCGCTTAATTGTACGTTGATTGAATCTAGCAAAAAAACGACAACTAGCTACGTCGTGGTCAGGGCCTAAGCAAGGAATACAGTAAGAATGAAAATCCTTATGAGGTATTTGCTTCCCACATGAAATACAATTATTAACTTTTTCTGACATCGCAGTGGAGCAAGAAAAAAGTTTCCCCAATGGGGTACTTAGCTTTGAGTGGAGAAGAAAATCTTCGGACTGAAGTTTATCAGAAAAAATAGTCAGGAGTCAGCCGACCGGCACTTGCGAATTGCTATCACCGCACGGCAAGACAGACTGGAGAAGATGGCGTCGGCTGTCAGCTTTGTACTCCTGGCGCTCTGACGTCAGGAAGCATGGTTGAACAGCCGACGCCGGACCCAGACTTTGGGATTCTGGCCGACCGAGGGCTGCCTGCCGGCAGGGGAGAACCCTACAGTCATGACTGCAACAGTGAAACACGAACATTAGTGGACCTTAACAGAAGAATAAGAAAGACCACTGTTAAGCAACGCACACAGGTAAGACAACACCAACGGAATATCTGCCAAAAGGGGGTCCTTTTACCTTTTTTGGCACCAAACAGAAAATCTTGTCCACTTTGAAATGTAAGACTTCCTAGTATTGGGTTTCCTGGCCTCCTGCAAAACCCGAAGCAGGTCCTTAGAAAAAAGGTGCCTAAAAGTAATCAAAATTGATCACCCACAATGTCAGGTGGAGAGCTGACAATTGTGGCTGAATCAGCGATCCCTTGTCTTGAGCGAGTAGGTGCATCTGGTGAGGTAACTTGCAGTGATGGCTCTTGGCTAAATGCAGAAGAAGGAACCAAAGCTGTCTTAGCCAAAAGGGAGTTACAAGATTTTTAGTTTCTCCTGTTGAAATTTTAACAGGACTTTCTGAATTAAAGGAAAGGATGGAATGCATAAAGAAACATCATCTTACATGAGAATGACAGGGTGTTCACCTTCCAAGCCTGAAGATGAGGGACACTGGTACAGAAAAGAGGAAGTTGCCTGAACTGAGGGGAGGCAAATAGATCCATCTCTTGAGTACCCCACCAGTGAACTGGATCCAGAAACACATCAATGTGAAGCATCCACTCATGGGATTGTGTAATGGATTTGCTTAATGCATCTGCCACCGAGTTCTCAGCCGAAGGAAGGTAGACTGCATGCAGTGATACTTTGTCCTGAATACCTAACTCCCATGCACTGATGGCTAAGGGACAAAGAAGATAAGATTTTGTGCCCCCCCCGCTTATGTACCAAAGAACCATAGTGTTGTCTGTGAGGATCTTGAGAGGTCCTGGAAGGAACATAGGGTGAACGGTCTTGTAAGGCTAGAACCTGCACCTTCATTTCCCTGATGTTGTTGTGTTCGTTCCTCCGAGAGGCAGACCAAGGCCCCTGAACTTTTGTGGAAGTACAGGTTGCTCCCAATCCCAAGTCTAAAGCATCTGTAAAAAGTTCCTGTACTAGTTGAGGAATTTGAAGGGGTAACCCAGGATTCAGACTGATTTGCTGCATTCACCAACCTAGTTCTGCTTTCAAATAGGGAAACAGGAATGGCAGTCTCCAAGGGATGAACATACAGAGCCTAGACTGTTTTCAGAAACCACTGGAACTTCCTCATGCGACGTTTTGCAAAAGGCAACATGGGAATTGTAGAGACCATGAACCAAATAGTCTCAGGAACTCCCTGGCAGTGATGGAGGAAAGAGAAGTGATTCCATGAAAGCTATGAGAGAGAGCTTTCTCTGAAGGAAGAAATATCATTATCAAGTCTGTCCTGAACCTGCACCCCAGAAAAATTAGATCCTGACTGGGTGAAAGACCAGATTTTTTTGAAATTTATTGTGAATCCCAAGCCTTGCAGAGAAGAAATAGCTAGATTTGAGTGTTGAAGCAGAAGACCTGGACTGCTGGCCAGAAAAAGCAGGTTACCCAGGTAAGGGTAAACTTGAAAACCCCTTAGTCTTAGGAAAGCAATGGCTGGGGCTAGACAATTTGTGAAGACCCTTGGAGCAGTGCAAAGATCAAAAGGCAAGGCCAAGAAATGAAAGTGCCAAGAACCTACCGAGAAACTTAAGAACTTCCTGAAGTGAGGGTGAATAGGAGGGTCCAAAATGGGTCTCCAAGGACAGTCTTTTCTTGGAGCCAAGATCATCATGGAATAAAATCCCCTTCCTTGCTGACTCAGAGGGACAAGTTGAATGATGTCCTGGAGAGAAAGCTGAGTTAGCAGCTGAGGAAACAGATGCACCTGATGTGAGGGAGGATGAGGAATCCCCTTATCGTCTACTCAGAGGCAATCTCTGCTTAACATACAAGGCCATGTCAAACCCAGCGCTGCTGGACATGCTACACTTAAAGAAATCCCAATCCCTCAGAGCCACACGCTCCAGGGATCAAAACCTTGTCATCACAATAAACAAAACATGCTGAAGGGATAGGTTCCTGACCCAGAGACTCCCCAGACTCTGGAATAGACTGCCCATACATCTCAAGAAGAGTGCCTCCTTGGCCCTCTTCAAAAGGAACCTTGACAATTGAACGAGAGAAAGGAAATTCACCCCAGGGATCACATCAGTCACCCTGCTAGACAGGGGACCAGGGAAGCAAATAGTGTGGGAAGAAATAGCCAGGGAATTGCTATGGCTAGGCTTGTATAGGCCCTAGGGCCGATAGGTTCATAGGTTGGTACTAGGCTATAAGTGGAGGCGGGGGACTTCCAAGTCATGAAATAACCGTTTTGAATAATGGATATCACCCAAGAATCCCAAGTGATCTTCCAAGCTGAAAGGGAAAGAGAAAGACAGAGACAGAGGAGTATGACTTGGAAGTTGGGGCTGGATGTCACAGACAGACTTGTCTGGACAGAAAGGGCTGCTGTGAAGATGGAGCAGAAGTCAGTTTTAGGCTGAGGGGATCACCGGGGATCTCCTAGCAGATTTGCATGCCCTAGAAAGTACAGTTGTGTACACTTACCATAAATGTAGATGTTCGAGTGTATTCACTGTTGCAGTCATCACATTTGGGTTATCTGCCTGCAGGAGCCCTCAGTCGGCCTGTGTCTTGGGATTTCTGCAGCTGATGCTGTCGTTTCTTCCATGACGTCAGGTCTTCAAGGGTATAAGACATGCAGCCAAAGCCATTACATCAGTTGTTCTTGCCCCAGATGTCAGGTGTCTCCAAAAATAGCAAGCAATTACATGGCAGGGAACAACCCCAGCAAAAAGAAAATACACATGATATAAGAAATGCCAAACAACAAAGATAGGTAGAAGTAAGGTGGAGGGAGGGTAACCAGGACTGCAAAAGGGAATACACTCTAACATCTACATTTATGGTAAGTGTACATAACTGTACTATGTTCTTCGTGTTTCACTGTTGCAGTCATCACATTTGGGTTGATTACTAAAGCTAAGGAAGGGTGGAGATAGTTAAGAAGCATTAAGGCTGGCAATCAGGCCCTATAAGACTACTGTGGCAAATCCAGCTCTGGATTTAGAAAATATAGGTAAGTGGTAATGCTTGATGAAAGTGTGTACAGAGCTCCAGGTTGCAGCTTCCAGGATGTCCCTGGTAGGGACTCCCCTGAGGAATGCTGTAGAGGTTGATGTAGCCCTAGTGGAATGTGTTCTGATCTCCTGTGGGATAGGTTTCCCATAGTGCTTGAAGCAGAAATGGATGCAGTGTGCTATCCATTTAGAAATGGTTTGCTTTGAAATGGCCTTGCCCTCTGCCCCTACAGCAAAGCTGACTACCAGCTGGTCAGATTTTCTGAAAGACTTAGTCCTGTCCAGATAGAACCTGAGCTGCTTGTGCACGTCCAGGGAGTGCAGGAGCCTTTCCCCTTTATTCTGAGGATTAGGGAAAAAGTAGACAAATGAATGGACTGGTTTAAAGCCACACGAGACACTACCTTGGGCATAAAAGATGGGTTATAGTCCTGAGGGAAACCTCGTCCGCATGGAAGATAATGAAGGGCTCCACTGCCGTAAAGGCATGCAGATCAGACACTCTTCTTGCTGAAGTGATGGCTAGATGTAAAGCCGTTTTCCATGAGAGGAATTTCAACTCTGCTGTAGCAGCTGGTTCAAAGGGGGGGGGGGGGTGGAGTGTAAGTTTTTCCAATACAAAGTTAAGGTCCCAGGCTGGAGTGGGAGCTCTCTTGGGGGGTCGTAAATTTTTGGCCCCTCTAAGGAACTATTCTATCAGACGATGAGCGAAGAGGGGTGGCTCAGCATTATAATGAGCTGAGATGGCAGAGGCATGAATCTTAATTGAAGAGAAGGATAGGCCCTTGTGGAGCATTTCCGTTAAGTAACTTAGTATATGAGGTAAGCTGGGCACAGTTGTGCCCATCCCTTGAGACAGGCTCCAGGAACAGTATATTTTCCACATTTCTGAATAGGATTTTCTAGTACTAGGCCTCCTTGCCTCAAGAATGACATCCAGTACCTGCATACTGAGGGTTGCTAGAGGTGAGTTCAGGGGATTAGCCAGGCTGCAAGGTTCAGGGTCTGAAGCTGAGGGTGCAGAATTTTTCCCCCCTGCTGGGACAGCAGAGAAGGGGTCTGAGGCAGGTGCCATGGTTGTAGCACTGTCAGACTGCGCAAAAGGGATACCAGTGCTGGGGTGGCCAGTCTGGTGCAATCAGGATCGTCTTTGGCTTGCCCTGTTTGACCTTTAGTAGAACCTTCGAGAGGAGACGCAGAGGGGGAAAGGCATAGGCTGAGAGGCTTTTCCAGAAAATAGACAGGGCATCCACCTTCCAAGCTTGACTGTGGGGAGTCCTGGTGCAGTATTTGTTCAATTGATAGTTCTGAGGGGGAGCAAACAGTTCCACCTCTGGTGTCCCTCATCTCTTCCCCAAAAGCTTGAATATTTTGGGTTCCAGTATCCATTTGTGTGGGTCCATGAGATTTCTGCTTAAGTCTGCAAGTGAATTTAGTTTGCCTGGTAGGAATTGCGCTTGTAGTTGCACTTGGTTGCTCAAGGCTGTGTTCCACAGACCCATGGCTAGTCTGCAGAGTGGGTAGGAATGTGTTCCCCCCTTGCATTATGTACCACATAACTGTAGGGTTGTCTGTCTTTACCAGTAGTTGTCCTGGAACAAGGCCTTTGAAGGCTGCCAGAGCATTCTGTACAGCTAACATTTCTTTTTGATTGATATGCAGGTGCATCTGCTTTGGGTTCCATTTGCCCTGAATGCACTGGCCTGCCAAGTGAGCCCCCCATGCATAGCCTGATGAGTCTGTTGTTAGGGTTTGGGCGGCAGAGGGTAGAGTGAAAGGGAGTCCCTTTTTGCGTTTGCAGGCCTCTGCCCACCAAAGGAACTCTGCCCTTAGACAAGGAATGACAGGAATTATTGTTTCCAGGTCCTGAAAACGTTGACACCATAGACGTTTTAGATACCATTGAAGTTTCTTCATATGCAGTCTTGCATATGTAATTAACAGAGTGCAAGAGGGCATGAACCCCAGAACTTGAAGTATTTTCCTTGCAGATAGCTGGGTTTTCGTGGCCAGTAGGTTGAAGTAAGCGGTCAAATTTGTTTCGCTGGAGTGAGGAATGCCATCTGGGAAGTTGTGTTCAAGCTTGCTCCCAGGAATACAATCTGTTGGCAGGATACTAGGTGTGATTTATTTTCGTTGAGGGTGTACCCCAGTGAAGTTAGAAGTCTCTTTACAAATGCCAGGGGCTGTAGTAGCAAGTCCTGACTTTCCGCCTGAATCAGGCAATCGTCCAAGTATGGGTAAATCTGAAAACGTCTCTGCCTGCAAAAAGCAATGGCTGGAGCTAGGCACTTTGTGAACACCCTGGGCGCAGTAGATAAGCCAAAGAGAAGTGCAGAGAACTGAGCATAGAGCCTGCCCTGAAGTGAAGGTATTTCCTGCAAGATTCCCTTATGGGGATGTGCAGGTAAGCTTCCTTTACGTCTAGGGTTGTCAGCCAAGCATCTTTGGCTAGCATACGAAGCAGCTGTTGGAAAGTTTTGAATTTTGGAAGCACCAGAAAGGTATTGAGAATAGATAAATCCAGGATAGGATGTCCGGAGTTTTCTTTTCTGGGAACCAGGAACAGTCTTGAATAAAAGCCTTGTCCCCTTTGTTCTGCTGGGACAGGTTGAATAGCCTTCATGCTGAGGAGGGAAAATACTTGCTTTTGGGCCTCCACCCACTGGTTTGGGGGGGGTGGAGGTCTGGCCAGCCACTTAGGGTTGGAACTGAGTGGAAGTGGAATCTGTATCTTAGGGAAACAATGTTTAAAACCCATTTGTCTTGGGTAATGTATTCCCAGTTTTTTGCATGCAGGGCGAGTTTTCCTCCTAAAGGTGCAAGTACTTGAACAAGGCTTGGGGGAGATGAGGATAAGTTATTGTGCAAGTTTACCATAGGGGGTTGGCTTACTACTCTCTGTTTTGTACATGGGCGCACTCCACTGCTTAGATCTGTGCATAACCTGAGACTGAAGTCTTGGGGGTCTGCTGCCCCTGGGTTTAGACCAAGAAGGCCTGGAAGGGACTGGAAAAGTCCAGTTCTTTGAAGGCCAATGCCTAGTGAATCTAGGTGTTTGTACTTGTAAGAAATCTTCAACAGTTTGCATAGATTTAGCTTTCTCCTCCATCCTTTTGAGAACTACTTCTGCTTTATTGCCAAATAGGCGCTCTTGGTTTAAGGATGCAGCCAGCAATTTTGGTTTGACATGATCTGGCAAGTTTTGTTCCTTAAGCCAAGCATGCCTTCTAAGTACAGACCCAGTGACAGCAGCCCTACAAAATGCTTCTAAAGCATGAAAACCACACTGCAAAGTATGTTTACCAACTTGGTCAGCAGAATGCATTAACTCTTGTAAATATTTCTGTTCTGCACAGTCAGGAATCAACATCATTTTCTGTTTAATTAGCCTCATCATATGCTGCTGATACTTTAACATATGAAACTGGCAATTTAAGGCCCTAATGGCCAGAGTAGCAGAGGTGTATACCTTCTTACCCCATCTATCTAAAGCCCTAGAATCTCTGTCAGAAGGGGTAGGATTCTTGGCAGTAGTAGCCTTAATGCCTTTTGGTCCTTGGGAAATGGTCTCTGGATCCACAGTAGGATTCTTGAAAAGGAATTTGAGAGAGTCAGGTACTCTATAGTACCTGTCAGGTTTTCTGGGAGCTGGAGGCAACGTATCCGGGGTAAGGCTGGATTCCAAGGAAACATCTACAATCTCCAGAACAGGAGGGATAGCTAGATGTCTGTGTTGAGGCAGGTTTAAAACTTCCCCGAGTCTCTTTTTGGATAGAGCAGTCCTGGGACTCCCAGCGGAAATGCTCTCTAAGGCTATGCAGGGTTTCACCAAAAGAAAAATCTTCTGGAGGGGAAGCAGCTGGGAATGGAATCCTCTGCATCAGAATCCTCATAGGTAGATAAGGGTATGTCCTGGTAGTCAGAAGGATCAGAGTTATCAGATTCCTGATCAGAAGAATCAGAAGGAAAATCAGTACTGGGTCTCTTTGCGGGGGAAGGCTAACTTCCCCTAATTAAGGTAATGAGGTCTTGAACCATTCTAAGCATTTGTTTTTGTGATATGTAGGCCTGAGAATGCACTTAGGTTGTTGGATTCCTAGGCATAGTGCGAACTCTAGGCCTGAGAAATTCAGTATTTTTGGTTTTAAATGAAGTCGTTGGTTTAATATGTAAATCAGGCGGACTGAATACACCCTCAGAAGCCGGTGCCTGCACAGTGGCTCCGGACCCATCCAAGGTAGAGACATCCACAGGTTCCATAGTCGAAGTAGCATCTCGCGGCATACCGGAACCCGAATGGGTCTCAGTAGAGGCCTGCAAACCTGTAGAAGCGGGTATCAGGGGCTGCGAAAGCACCTCACTGAGTAACGGCAGACTGGCAACTAGCTTAACGGTAGCATTGTCAGTCTGTCTCTGTCTTTATCCTTGGATTTTTCGGAAGATCGGTAGTCGGATGGCTTATCGAAGCCATTTTGGAGCACAGAGATAGAGAGCAAAAGGATTTAGCTACAAAAAATGTCCAATGACGAACAGTTCGGGCGTTGAACAAGTCACAAAACCAACAGCGAGGGACGTCATGGTCTGGGCCTAAACAGTTGACACAGTAAGAATGAAAATCTCTGTGAGGTATTTGCTTTCCACAGGCAAGACAATTATTATATTTTTCTGACATTGGTTAGAGCAAGAAAAAAGGATCCCCAACGGGGTACTTATCTTTTAGAAGACTTCAGGTCTGAAACTCGAAAAATACTAAGTTATGTACTCACCATAATGTTAGATGTATGTAGTCCATCTCGCCTCACATTCTTCACCTGTAGGTTCGGAGCCGAATATCGGCTCCGACTCGGCCTATTTACTAGCTCGAAAGTCTTTGATTGGCTGGGCTAAGATGGTATCCCACAATACACTACTCCACATCCCCAGATCTAGTTTGCTGCCAACAGAAGTATAGTATACATCACCCAAACACACACACACACGCCCTTAACAACGGGGTCCAACAAATTATCCAAAGGGACTCTGCAATACAAGAAGGACATGGTGATCCTCCAAATCCTCCAGGCCTGGGGGACGGTGGGAGGGTAATGAAGAATGTGAGGCGAGATGGACTACATACATCTAATGTTATGGTGAGTACATAACTTACTGATGTTATGTAGTCCTATCTCGCCTACATTCTTCACCTGTGGGACAGCATCCCTAGCACCTACATCCTGGGTGGCTTAATGGAAAATACTCCTGAGCACTGTGGAGCCAAAAGATGATCTGCCCCTGGACACCACATCCAATTTGTAATGGGAGACAAACGTGTGAGGAGAAGCCCATGTTGCAGCTGCACATATATCATCCATCGATAACCTAGCCTGAAAGGCTGTGGAAGTGGAAACAGCTCTTGTAGAATGTGCTCTGACTGGAAAGGGCAGACTCTTTCCCCCTGCCTGATAAATAAAGGAGACGCAACCAGCTATCCACCTAGAGATGGTGACCTTGGAAACTGCAGACCCCAAGCGATTCTCTGAAAACGAAATGAAGAGCTGGTCTGACTTCCGCCAATCTTTTGTCCTATGTAGATAAAAGCGCAGTTGTCTATGAACATCCAACAGATGAAAAGTACAGTTTTGTACCTACCATAAATGTAGATGTTTGAGTGCTAATACAGCTGCAGTCATAACAGATGGGTTCTCCTGCCGTCAGGCGGGTCCTCAGTCGGCCGAATTCCAAAGTCTAGGTCCGGCGTTGGTTGTCGTCGCTTCTTCCCTGACGTCAGTGCGACAGGGGTATAAAACAACCAGCCGACGCCATTTTCTTCAGTTTTTCTTGCCCCAGATGTCAGGTGCCCCCAGAAGGAAGGCAATACATAAATTTATGTGATAAAGCAATGCAATATGATCAAAATACAGTAGTGCAAGCAAATACAACAAGAATGAATACCCCCAATCAGGTAGCATGAGGAGGTGTTAGCCAATAGGCCTGTCCCAAGAGGGGAAGGAGGGAGGGAAACCTGGACTGCAGCTGTATTAGCACTCGAACATCTACATTTATGGTAGGTACAAAACTGTACTATGTTCATCGTGCATACAGCTGCAGTCATAACAGATGGGTAGAATCCCAAAGCTAAGAAAGGGGTGGTAGGCACTAGGTGGAACTAGGAGGAGCCAGAATGCCGTGCAAGACTGCAGTGGCAAAGCCCGCTCTAGATTTGGAGTATAATGGAAAGTGGTAGTGCTTGGAGAAGGTATGCACAGAACTCCAAGTGGCTGCCTCCAAAATATCTTTGGTAGGGACTCCTCTGAGAAAAGCTGCAGTGGTAGCCGTGGCCCTTGTGGAGTGAGATCTGATGCCTATAGGTACAGTTTTTCCATGAAAAGAATAGCAAAAACGTATGCAGTGGGCTATCCATTTTGAGATAGTCTGTTTGGAAATTGGCTTCCCTTGAGCTCCTATAGCACAGGACACAAAGAGCTGAACTGATTTCCTGAAAGGCTTTGTTCTGTCCAAATAATAACGCAGTTGTCTGTGGATGTCCAAGGAATGTAGTAATCTCTCCCCTTTGTTTTGAGGATTAGGATAAAAGGTAGGTAAGTGTATAGCCTGATTCAAAGCTACCCTGGATACCACTTTTGGCATAAAGGACTGATTGGTTCGTAAGGAAACTCTGTCCTGATGGAAGATGATGAAAGGTTGCACAGCCATGAGAGCTTGCAGTTCCGATACCCTACGAGCTGAGGTAATAGCCAGAAGGAAAGCTGTTTTCCAGGACAAATATTGCAAGTCTGATGAGGCAGCTGGCTCAAAAGGAGGCAAGGTCAGTTTTTCTAGAATGAAGTTGAGATCCCAAGCAGGTATTGGTTGTTTCCTTGGGGGGTTTAGATTCTTAGCCCCTCTGAGGAACTGTCTTAAGAGGGGGTGAGAGAATAAAGGTGGATCAGTGTTGTTTTCTGCAGAAATGGCTGAGGCATGGATTTTGATGGAGGAGAAAGAAAGTCCACTGCCTAGCAGCTCAGCTAGATACTGTAATATTTGAGGTAAATTCAGTTTTCCAGGATCCTGGCCCTTTTTCTCATTCCAGACACAAAACCGTTTCCATTTTGCGGTGTAAGCTTTTCTGGTAGACGGCCTTCTGGCCTCCAAAATGACATCCTGCACTTCTTGGAGAGTAGGGTCTGTTGTGATGCTAAGGAATCTTCCATACGGCTAGATTGAGTGTTTTTAGCTGACTGTGAAGAGTTTTGAAGCTGTGCTGGGTCAGAAGAAGAGGCATTAGAGGCAGGGTCCATGGTGGGGAATGCGTCAGGCTCCTCAGGAGTGGGTACCAGTGTTGTCTTGGCCAGTCTGGAGCAATGAGAATCATCTTTGGTCTGTCTGCTCTGGTTTTTAATAGAACTTTGGGCAGCAGAGGAAGAGGTGGGAAGGCATAAACAGTCATTGATGTCCAACTGAAAGAGAGAGCGTCCACTCTCCAGGCCTTTGGATGAAAAATCCTTGAGCAGAATTTTGTCAATTGGTGATTTTCGTGGGAGGAAAAAAGATCTATGTCTGGCCTTCCCCATGCTTGAATTATCTCTGTAAAAACTTGAGGATGCAACTTCCATTCGTGTGGATCTGTCATATTTCTGCTTAGGTTGTCTGCCAGTGTGTTTTCCTTGCCTTGCAAGTACTGTGCTTGTAGTTCGATTTGTAATTCCAGGACCAGGTTCCAAAGTGACATGGCCAGTCTGCATAGTGGGTATGAATGGGTTCCTCCCCGTTTGTTTATGTACCACATTACTGTGGTGTTGTCCGTCCTTATCAATAGTTGACCTGGTTGCAGGAGGTCTTTGAAAGCTATAATAACATTTATTACTGCTAGCATTTCCTTTTGATTGATGTGTAGGTGCTTTTCTTTTTGGGACCATTTGCCCTGAATGCATCAATCTGTCATGTGCGCCCCCCAGGCGTAGTCCGAGGCGTCTGTTGTGATGACCTGATATGCTTGAGGCTTGCTGAATGGGAGACCTTTGTTTGCTTGGCATGCTTGAGCCCACCACAGAAATTCCTTTTGAAGACATGGAATTAATGGTATTATTGTTTCCAGGCTGTGGCTGTGTTGAGACCATAGGTTTTTCAGGTACCATTGAAGTTTCCTCATATGCAGCTTTGCACATGGGATTAGTAAGATGCAAGATGCCATGAATCCCAGAGCCTGCAGGATTTTCCTTGCAGTCAGCCTGGTGCAATTTGCTAGTGTTCTGAAGTATTGAGTTAGTTGCCCCTGCTTCTCTGGTGTGAGGTAGGCCATCTGGGTGTTTGTGTCCAAGTTGGCACCCAGGAAAATTATTTTCTGAGAGGGTATTAGCCTCGATTTCTTTTTGTTGACTGTGTATCCCAGAGAATTCAACATTATTACATAAGCCAGATGTTTCAGAAGAATGTGCTTGCTGTCCGCTTGGATCAGGCAGTCGTCCAAATAGGGGTATATTTGTATCCCTTGAAGTCTGCAGTAGGCAATTACTGATGCCAGGCATTTCGTGAATACTCTGGGCGCAGTAGATAAGCCAAAGGGCAACGTAGAGAATTGATAATGGGTTGAACCTGCAAGAAATCTGAGGTATCTTCAGCAATTTTGTCTGATTGGGACATGCAGGTATGCCTCCTTGAGGTCCAATGTTACCAGCAAAGACTCCTTGCCCAGCATGGGAAGAAGCTGCTGTAGAGTGAGCATCTTGAATTTTGGTACGAGTAGAAATGTGTTTAGGATGGATAGGTCCAAAATAGGTCTCCAATCTTTTCCCTTCCTTGGTACCAGGAATAGTCTGGAATAAAAACCTTGACCTTGTTCGTGCGTAGGTACCTCTTGAATAGCTTTCATGTCTATGAGATCTGAAATTAGTCTTTGCGCCTCTGCCCTTTGATTGTGTGGCAGGTTTGGCATGCCTCTCATTTTTGGAAGGGTGTGAAAATGGAATCTGTAGCCTCTGTTTATAATGTCCAGGATCCATTTGTCTTTTGTGACAATATGCCAATTTTTTGAAAATAATGCCAGTTTTCCTCCTAATGGTGCTGCCATTTGAGTCTTGCTTGGCATGCAAAGGGGAAATTCATTGGGCTTGCTTTCTGAATGGTTGCGAGTTATCCTCACCACCTCTTTGCGTAGGAGCTTGCCATTGTCTGCCTCTAAACGATCCTTGGGATTGCCCTCTGCCCCTCGGGCGCCTGTATCTACCTCTTTGGGGTCTGTCCGTGGCTGGAAAGGACCAATTTTTGGAAGGCCAATTTCTACCGAAACGTGGTGGTTGTACCTGTAGAAAATCTTTCACAGTTTGCATTGATTTAGCCTTTTCCTCCATTTTCCTTAATACCTCTTCAGCATTAGCACCAAATAATACATCCTTTTGTAGAGGAGCATCTAGTAATTTAGCTTTGACATGATCTGGTAAAGTTTGTTCCTTGAGCCAGGTATGCCTACGTATGACTGATCCTGTAACAGCAGCTCTACACGAGGCCTCTAGAGCATCAAAACCACATTGTAAGGTATGTTTACCCACTTGTTCTGCACTATGCATCAAATCCTGCAACTCCTTCAAATCTGGTTGTTCAGGTTGTGACATTTTACTTCTCAATTGTGATAACAAAAACTGTTGGTACTTTAGCATATGGAACTGACAGTTTAATGCCCTCATGGTTAAGGTGGCCGAGGTATATACATTTTTCCCCACCTTTCTAAGGATCTGGAATCTCTCTCGGAAGGTAAAGGATTTTTAGTAGTGGAGGCCTTAATTCCCTTGGGGCCCTGTGAGATAGTTTCTGGGTCAGCAGCATGGCTTTTGTATAGAAATTGATGCGAGTCAGGAACGCTGTAGTACCTGTCAGGCTTGACTGGAGCTGGAGGCAGAGAATCCGGGTTAAGGCAGGCCTCCGAGTACACATCATCTAGTATGTCCAAGACAGGAGGTATAACTAGAGGCCTGTGCTGAGGTAGCAAGAGAAATTCCCTAAGCCTTTTCTTGGAGTCTGAATAATCTTGGCCTTCCCAGTGGAACTGTTCCCTTAAGGTATGCAAAGTTTCCCCAAATGAGTAATCCTCTGGGGGGGAGACAGAGGGAATGGACTCCTCAGCATCAGAATCTTCAAAAGGGGAGTAAGAATGTTCCTGTTCAGAGTGCTCTGAAATAATGGAGGCCTGGTCAGAGGAGGGGGATTCTTCCTCCACTCTGGGCCTTTTGTCTGGGGGTTGTTGAGAACCCCCAATAAGAGTAATCAAATCCTCAGCCATTTTAAGCATCTGTTTTTTAGGCATGGGGCCTAGAGATGGGCCCTGTGTAGCTTGTCTCTTAGACTGCATAGCTGCTTTAGACTTAGTGTAAGCCTTGATGGAGAAAGAAGAGGAAGGTCTAAAGACACCTTGAGAGGAGGTAGACCTGTCCACATTTTGAGATTCACCGCCAAGAGTGGCTTCGGTATCTGTAGTCGGGGTGTGGGCCAAGGAGTCTGCGACCTCGGGCACAGGAGACACCGCCAAAGAAGTGTCGTCGGTAGTCAGGGGCTGCGTAGGCGCCTCGCTGAGAACCGGACCACGTGGAGTCGGTTTGGCGTGGTGTCGGTAGAGGCCGCGGACCTCGTGTGTCGGTCCTTGTCTTTGCGTTTTTTAGACAAACTGGAGTCGGAGTATCCGACGACATAATATAGTTAAATTTTTTGCCAAAATAATGCTGGGCGAACTCCGCCCGACGCTTAATGGTG
Source organism: Protopterus annectens (assembly GCF_019279795.1). NCBI lineage: Eukaryota > Metazoa > Chordata > Ceratodontiformes > Protopteridae > Protopterus > Protopterus annectens. The sequence goes on along the minus strand of NC_056747.1, from coordinate 182,863,844 downwards.
CATTTGTTGAATGTAGCACAAAAGCGACAGACCGAGACGTCGTGGTCTGGGCCTAAACAAGGAATACAGAGGGAATGGAAATCCTTATGCGGTATTTGCTTCCCACATGAAATACAATTATTAACTTTGTCTGACATCGGTCTGAGGCAAGAAAAGTTTCCCCAATGGGGTACTTAGCTTTCAAGAAGACTTCGGTTGCAAAATCTTCGTAATTTCAGGAGCTGGCCGACCGGCACTTGCGAACTGCTTCTGCTTCGGGCACCGCACGGCAAGAAAGACTGGAGAAAATGGCGTCGGCTGGTTCTTTTATACCCCTGTCGCACTGACGTCAGGGAAGAAGCGACGACAACCGACGCCGGACCTAGACTTTGGAATTCGGCCGACCGAGGACCCGCCTGACGGCAGGAGAACCCATCTGTTATGACTGCAGCTGTATGCACGATGAACATCTGGTACTCTGCCTTGTTGGAAAAATTGGGGAAGAAGGCCGGCAGTTCAATGGACTGATTAATATTAGATAAAGAAGCCACCTTGGGAAGAAAGGACGGATTTGGTCTGAGAGAGACTCTATCTTTATGGAATATCAAATATGGGGGCTTGACTGATGGGGCCTGGATTTCTGAGACTCGTCTAGCTGAAGTGATAGCTATCAAAAAGGCAGATTTCCATGTAAGAAATTTTAAGTCGCAGGAGGCCGCAGGTCGCAAGAGCGTCCCTTGGAGATTCACCCAGTGGAGGGATCAGCGAGAAGTAGCTGCTGCATTTCACATTGAGGGGACTGGCAAACAGATCGCAGCAAGGCTGACCCCATCTGCTGAATATGCTTTCTGCCACCCTGCGGTTCAGGGACCACTCGTAGGGCATGAGGATCGCTCAGCTTAGCTTGTCTGCAATCACATTGGTTTTCCCCGGGATGTGCGTTGCCACCAAGGACCGTTGGGAAGCTATCGCCCAGTTCCACACTCTCATGGCCTCCCTGCACAGAGGGTAAGATTAGGTTCCTCCTTGCTTGTTGAGATACCACACTACTGACATGTTGTCTGAGTGTATTGCAATAGTCCCTAGAGAGAGGGCATCCTGAAGTGCCTGCAATGCAAAAAGCACTGCCCTCATCTCCAGTATATTTATGTGCAAGTCCATCTCGTGCTCCTGCCACGTGCCTTGGACCATCCTGCTGAGATAATGCCCCCCCCCTTATCTGGGAGGCGTCCGTGGTCACTGTGGCTACCGGGTTGGGTGGTACAAACGGTTTTCCTACATTTAAGCTGTTGGTGCATAGCCACCAACTGAGGTCCTGCTTGCATTTGCCTGTGATTAAGATTGGATGGGATAGCGGTAGTCTTTGAAAGGACCATTGGGTGAATAGGAGCCATTGCAGGATTCTCATATGTAACCTCGCTAACGGGACCATCATGATAGTAGACGCCACTGTCCCCAGTAATTGAAGAATTAGCCTTGCCTTCACACGTCTCAGAGGCATCATTGTACGAACCTGTTGTTGCAACCCCATGATCCTCTCCAGTGGTAGGAATGCCCTCAATCGAATAGTGTCCAACTCTGCTCCTATAAATGAGACACGCTGTGAGGGTAGCAAGGCAGATTTTTTCCAGTTTATTGTAATGCATAACTGGTGACATAGATTGATGGTAGTATCTCTGTTTTGAAGAAGTAGATGCTTGGTGGGGGCGGAGAGGAGCCAGTCGTCCAGGTACGGAAACACCTGGAATCCTTGATGTCTCAAGTGAGCCACCACCACTGCCATGCACTTGGTGAACACCATGGGTGCTGTGGTGAGACCAAAGGGCAGGGCTCGAAACTGGAAATGCCTGGCTCCCAGCCGGAAGCGTAGATGACATCTGGATGCTCTGTCCATTTTGATATGGTAGTAAGCATCCTTCAGGTCGATGGAACACATCCATACTTCTTTTCCCAACAATGGGAGAATCGATTGTAGCGTGACCATCTGGAATTTGGACTTGTGTACGTAATGATCGAGTTGGCTGAGATCCAAAATGGGTCTCGGGTCCCCCGTTCTTTTCGGCACCAAAAAGAATCTTGAGTAAGTCCCTAATCCAGTCTGGTCTGGGGAGACTGGTTGGATGACTCCTTTTTCTAGCAGCTGAGAAACCTCTGATGCTGCTTGATCCCTTTGACTGGGTGGAACGTTTGGGATCCGTTTGACAGGAGGGGGTGCAGAGTAGAATGGGATGGTGTAACCTCTGGCAATTATCCCTAATGCCCATCGGTCCTGGGTGATGCTGACCCAGGCTTCCAGATACCAGGAAATTCGACCCCCAACTGGCTCTGGAGAAGCACAGATGGGCACACCCTCAGGAATGAGAGTATGGGGAACCAAGAAAGTAATCGCGGTCCCCAGAATTGAGGGGACCCCTCTGCCTCTGGGGCGACGTCTCCCTGAATACGACCCCTCTCCCCTGCCTCGGGAGGGGGTCTCACCTTGTGCAGCAGGAAAAGGCCTTTGTGATTTCTTGAACCACTTCTTTCCCCCTTGCTGAGCCTTGGGACAATGTCTCGACAGGAGGGAAAAACGGACTCCTACGGCAGACAAGGTCTTTCCCTCTTGCTCGCACCTGGTGAGGGTGTCTTTCACTTTGGTCCCGAACAAGGAGGAACCATCAAAGGGGGCATCAGTGAAGGAAGACTTAAAGGCCTCCGCAAAGTGACACAGGCGTAGCCAGGCTCGTCTCCTGAGGGCCACCCCTGAGCTAGCCGCCCTACTCGCTCCCTCGGCCGTGTACGAAATAAGTCGCATGGACGAGTTAGCGATGGAGTTGAGGGTAGAGAGCTGAGCGTTGACAGTCTGGGCCACCGCCTCAGGTACGTTACCCGCTAGAGTATCTCCTAACTCCTTAAGGAGATCTCTCTGGAGCCACGTGAAATAAGACAAATAATTCAGCGACCGCAAGGTAAAGGTAGCCAAAGACAGGGTACACTTCCCGTACCGGACCATAGTCCTAGACTCCTTGTTAGGAGGATGGACAGACTAGGAAGACTCAGCAACTTCCTTCTGGGTGGCTGCCGCCACCACCATAGCATCTACCGGGACACTCCCTTAGTTAAAAATTCTTTTCCTTGGGGAGCGGACAAAAATTTGTTGGGGCGTCAAGGAACAGGCTCCACAGAGTCAGGACTCTCCCACACCCTTCGACAAATAATGTCAAGGAGCTCGTCGAAAGGTGGAGACACCCAGGAGGCGGAGGGCTGAGCACCAAAAGCCTTAAGGAATACTGACCCCTCCTCGGAGCGGGTTTTGGAGGGCCAGTCTCCTCTGTTTCAGGATCTCCAGGATATTGGAGAACGAAACGTCCTCAGAGGAAGACTTGGGGGACCCCTCCGATTCCTCGAGGTCAGTATCAGAAGTGAGGGACTCATCCTAGGAGTCTATGTGCTTCCTCTTGCACAATTTCTTTGTGGGGGGTTCCTCAGGCACAGGCTCTGAGGGCCCCTCAGAAAGAAGGGGACCGCTCGTGGGGGTATCCTTAGGCCCTGGCGCTCTGCTGTCCAAGGATAGGTGGGCATCAGAAGCTCTCGCCGGTGTTGTGAGGGAAGGTAGAACCGATCAGAGAGAAGTAGCTGACCTAGCCAGCGCGCTCCGCATAGCCTCAAAGGGGGGACCTCACGAATCGGAGGACTGACCGCCTTCCAAGGCTATGACCGGGACCGGTGTCCCTGCAGCCGAGGCACCGAGAGGGAAGCTCGGAACCGAAGGGTGTTCCGAGGCATTCCCCCTCGGGCCCGTCCGAGGAGACCCGAGTCTCGAACCCTGTGGATGGAACCAACAAGGTCGGAGCCGATGCAGGCACCGATAAACCACGCTGGGGGATCGGAGCCGGCGCAGGAACGTCCCTCGAAGCAGAGCTTACCGGCTCCAATAAGAAGGATGTGCTCGGAGGAGGAATAACAGAAACAACCTTAGGAGCCAGCTCCAGAGCCGACTGGGTTGGAGCCGAGAAAAGTTTGGCCAACACCGGTGACTGTAGGAGCCTCTGCACCACCCTATCTACATCCAAATCGGAAAGCCTGGAGGACTTGGAGGAGATGGATGGAGACCTAGACCTCCTATCTGGAGAACACTGCCTCAAACTTGGCGACTGGCTCAGAATTGGTTCCAGTACGATCGGAGCAGACGCAGACTCACTAGACACAGCTACCTCCTGCGGCCCTGATGACGGTGGACCCGAGGAAGTAGACTCAACAATAGTGATTTTGGAAGGTGGCTCCGAAGCAATAGATGGAGCCGGAGACCTTTTCTTGGATTTCGAGGATTTAGACTTCGACTGGGAGCTGGGAGCCGAACCTAAATCCTCCTCAATGGACGGTTTTAGCAGTCCCTTTAGAATTAATTTGTTTTTCCTCTCTTGGAGCACCCGAGGACTAAAGGCGTGGCAGAAACTGCACGACTCTTGTAGGTGGATGGCTCCAAGACAGTAAACACAGGCCGAGTGTCCATCTGTGATGGACATCTTATAAGCACACTTCATACACTTTTTAAAGCCCGAGGGCTTATGCTCTTTCTGCTCTTTAGACATTCTAAGGCCAACAACCATAGCAGCCGCTACTGACAAAAGGTGGGAAACCGCTAACACAGAGACCGAGAGTCAACACCAGTACAACAAACAACCAAGGCACAGGGGAGAACCTCTAACTAAAACGGTTCTCCACTTGAAACTACAACGCACCAAAATGACAGCTAGACAACCACCACAATGGAGGACTAGGTCCTCTAACTGAAACGGGCCTAGCTCGAGGGAAGTTAGGGATACCAAAACACACAAAACACTCACAACTCACAAAACACTAACGCAGCAACAATAGCTATGAAAAAGCTATATTTGGATAACATCAGCAAAATATTTCACAGGAAAAAAAGGTTTTAGCAATACTTAGCCACAGACAAGTCGAGACCACGTCCGAGCTCTACAAGCGGCAAACGAGATCTGGGAATGTGGAGCAGTGTATTGTGGGATACCATCTTAGCCCAGCCAATCAAAGACTTTCGAGCTAGTAAATAGGCAGAGTCGGAGCCGATATTCGGCTCCGAACCCACAGGTGAAGAATGTAGGCGAGATAAGACTACATAACATCGAAAATTTTAGGAGGCGTCCGACCAGCACTTGCAAACTGCTCCTGCTTCGGGCACGGCACATAACACTGATGTAATGGGGTCGGCTGCATGTTTTATACCCCTGACGTCATGGAAGAAGCAATAGCATCCCAAGCAAAAATCCCAAAACTCTGGTATTCAGGCTGACTGAGGGCTACCTGCAGGCAGATAACCCAAATGAGATGACTGCAACATGGAGCAGAAGTAGTAGACCTGGATGGTTTTCTAATAAAAGGAGTTTTAGCAGGGACGTTCCTATGAAATTTAGGAAATGGAGAAACTAGCAGGTGCTTTAAATCCTGGTGTTCCTTACCTTTTTCCTTCAGAGTTTTAAAAAGATCTGCAGCAGCCTTACCAAACAGAGCAAAATTGTCCAAGGGAGCATCACATAATTTTGCATTGATGTCATCTGGGAGAGCCTGTAGACACAGCCAAGATCATCTCCTAAGAAAAAAAGCAGAAGCTGCAGCACTGGAGGAAGCTTCTACAGCATCATAGCTGCATTTAATGAAATGCCTAGTGACCTGTGAAGATGTAGCCAAAGCAAGAGAGAGATAAGGACTGAGCTTCTGAGTCAGGAAGCCGGGACAGGATCTGAGAAGCTTGGGAGAGCAAATCTAGAGAATACCTAGACATGAGAGTCTGGTAATTAATGGCTCTGGTTACTAGGATGGAAAAAGTGTAAACTTTCTTTCCTAACCTTTCTAAAATTTTACTTTCTTCGGCTAAAGGAAGAAATTTTGTGGAAAAAACAACCCGGGAGAATTTATCTGAGGAGATAGAAACCACAGCAGGATCAGCTGTTTCTTAAAAAGAAATTTGCAATCCTCAGGGACCTTATAAAATGCTCGGGTCTTTTAGTAGCTGGTGCCTGTAAATCTGAGGTCTTGGAAGATGATGCAAAGGCATCCAGGAAAGCAGGAAGCACTGGAGAGAGAGAGAGAGAGAGAGGTGAAGGGGCCTCCACCTGAAGTAAGTCACAATATCTCTTTTTCCTCTGAAATTTAGGAAGAATCCCACTTAAAGAATTTCCCTTCTTATTAAATGTCTCTCCAGAACAGAGTTCATCCATTGGTGATTCTCCCCCATTAGACTCTTCCTCTGGAGAAGCATATTCCAAGGGGGAAGGAATCAGTGGAGCAAGCTAAGAGAGTCTTCATCAGAGGAAGACCCCTTTGAATCAGTGACTGGTCCGGAAGAGCAGACAAAGACTCCTAGGAACCAGACAGCAGCACAAGGGAAGAGGAGAAGGCAGGGCCAGAGATAAGAGAAGTCGTAGACCTGAAGGCCATCAAGGCTTTAATAAGACCTAGCAAGAAAACTTCCCTGTCCGACATAGGAGTACTAGGCCCTGTGGAATGCTTTGTTTTTTGTTTCTTTTTGGCAGGTTTTTTTCTAGGGCAGGAACAAGGCCAGACATAGGCCTAACGCCAAGAGCGTCTTTTTGCAAGGGAACTGGACCAGTTCCAGAGTCATCCGAAATAAGTAGCCGTGGTTCCTCCAAATCGTCTGAACTGAACGTCTGCACAGCCTCAGACGTGCTCGGATCTCCCTTCCTAATGGCTTCCATTGCAGTTCCCGGTGAAGAGACAGACCCTACCTCTGACCGTACCACCGGGTTTTCATCAACCTCAAAGGGTATGTCAGAGAGAGAAAGCACAGCCAAAGAGGACTTCGGCCTAGCTTTGCATAGCTTCCTCCAAGGATGGCTGGGCAGAACTCACAGAAAGTACAGTTGTGTACACTTACCATAAATGCAGATGTTCGAGTGTATTCACTTGTTGCAGTCCTCACATTTGGGTTATCTCTGCTAGGGTAGCCCTCGGCCGGCCCTACTACCAGAGACTCAGTATTTCTGCGTCGGTTGCTGTCACTTTAGGACTGATGTCAGGTCGTCAGTAGTATAATGTAAGGCAGCCAATGTCATTACATCAGATTTTCTTGCCCTGTCGGGAGCCCCCAAATGGAAGCCAGGTTATGGTGGAAGAATGCCACCAGTAGAAAGTAAATACCAAAATGTTTCTTGTAAGGAGAGAGAGAGAGGAGGGGGATGGAGGGAGGGAAACCAGGACAGCAACAGTGAATACACTCGAACATCTACATTTATGATAAGTGTACACAACTGTACTATCTTCTTCGTGTTTCACTGTTGCAATCATCACATTTGGGTTGATTCCCAAAGCTGAGGAAAAGGGTGGAGGAAGTCAAGGAGACTAGGGGTTGGCTAGGATGCCCTGCAAGACTGCAGTGGCAAAGCCGCCCTGGATTTGGAGAAGATAGGCTGGTGGTAATGCTTGGTGAAACTGCTAACAGATGTCCAGGTGGAACCCTCCTGGATGCCCCTGGTGGGGACTCCTCTGAGGAAAGCTGCAGAGGTGGAGGCTGCTCTGGTGGAGTGAGTCCTGACCCCCTTAGGGGGAGGTTTTCCATGTTGCTTGTAACAGAAATGGATGCAGTGCGCTATCCATTTGGAAATTGTTTGTTTGGAAATGGCTTTGCCCTCTGCCCCTGCAGCAAGGCTAACCAGTAACTGATCAGACTTTCTGAAAGATTTAGTCCTGTCTAAATAGAATCTGAGCTGTCTGTGCGGTTCTCCTTCACAAGATCGAATTACTGAAAGCTCGAAACTCATAAGATCGAGTTCAAAATCTCGAGTTTCAGTAACTCGAAATTGTGAACGGGAAGTGTAAAAAATTAGATTAAGGGTTTTACTTACCTTTTTGTAGGGGGCTGGGTCCCCCTGTACTGTTCCTTCCTTAATGTGCAGGTTTCATGATTGCACTTCAGTGGAGGAATGGAAAGTGTCCCGTTGTGCGCTTATGCATATAGCGCGTAATGGTACATTTCCATCTCCTTTGCTGTAGTGCGATCTCGGAGTTGGTATATTTAAGTAGGGGGTGTGGGGGGTGCAGGGGGGGCACAGCCCCCCATGCAAAAACATTAGAAAAAGTGTTTTTTTCTTTCCTTTTCTGCCCCTTCACAATTTTAAGTATATGAATACTCGACATTATGGGCTTGGGCTTATGAGTTTCTAGTATTCATATATTCGATCTTGTGAAAGGGAACCATCTGTGCACATCTAGAGAGTGCAGGATCCTTTCTCCCTTGTTTTGTGGGTTATGGAAAAAGGTGGGCAAATGAATGGATTGGTTGAGAGCCACACTGGGCACCACTTTGGGCAGGAAGATGGGTTAATCCTGAGGGAAGCCCTGTCAGCATGGAAGATGAAGGGCTCCACAGCCATGAGTGCTTGTAGGTTGCAGACTCTTCTGGCTGAAGTGATGGCCAGACGAAAAGCGTCCTTCCAGGACAGAAATTTTAACTCTGCTGAAGATGCTGGTTCAAAGGGTGGCAGGGTGAGTTTCTCCAACTCAAAGTTAAGGTCCCAAGCTGGGGTGGGTGCTCTTCTGGGTGGCCTCAAGTTGCTAGCCTCTTTTAGGAAGTGTTTGATCAGAGGGTGTGAGAAAAAGGGGCTGCTCAGTGTGGAAATGAGCAGAGAGATAGCAGAGGCATGAATTTTAATAGAGGAAAGAGAGACCACTGTGTAGCAGGTCAGCTAGGTAATCCAGAATGAGGGGTAGGGAGGGCTATGCCACATCGGCTCCCTTAGCCTGACTCCAGGTGCAGAGCCTTTTCCATTTGTCAGCATAGGACTTTCTAGTCCTAGGGCATCTGGCCTCACGTATAACATCTAGAACCTGTTTACTGAGATTGGCAGACTATCAGTGGTCAAGGAATAAGCCAGGCTGCCAAACTGTGGGTCTGCAATTGGGGATGCATGAATTCTCCTTCCCACTGGGTCCGGAGGGTTGGGGTCTGATTGAGATGACATGGTGGCAGTGGGGACAGGCTGCGCAGCAGTGGGTACCAGTGCTGGCTAGGCCAGTCTAGAGCAATAACTGTCCTTGGTGTTTCCTTCCTTATTTTGAGCAGTACCCTGGTGATGAGGCAGTGGAGGAAATGCACAGACCGCTAGAATGACACAGGGGAAGGATAGGGCATCCACTTTCCAAGCCATACAGTGATGTTTCCTGGTGCAGAACTTGCTGAGCTGATGGTTAGTGTGGGAGGCAAAGAGGTCGACCCTCGAGGTGCCACATTTCTGAGTTATTAGGGTGAAGGTTCGTTTGTCTACCTGCCATTCGTGTGGGTGCAGAAGATTTCTGCTTAAGTGGTCTGCCAGTGTTTTTGGTGAATCTGGCAGGAATTGTGCTAACAAGTAGAGTTGCATGGCAGAGACTGTGTACCAAAGGGTCGTGGCCAGCCTGCATAGAGGGTAGGAGTGAGTCCCTCCCTGCTTGTTGATATAACACATCACAGTGGTGTTGTCTGTTTTGATCAGGAGAGCCCCTGGAGAGAGAATGGGCCTGAAAACTGTCAATGCATGTTGGAACGCTATCTCTTTTTGGTTGATGTGCAGATGGATTTGCTGTGGGCTCTATTGGCCCTGTATGCATCTGCCGTCCAGGTGTGCACCCCAGGCATAGTCTGATGCGTCTGAGGTGAGAGTCTGGGCGGTGGGGGGTGGTGAGAAATGTAGTCCCTTGTTGTGGGAGCAAGCTGCTGCCCATCAAAGAAAATATTTCCTTAGGCAAGGTATCATTGGTATAAGAGTTTTCAGGTCTTGAGAGTGTTGACACCAAAGGCATTTTAGGTACCATTGAAGTTTCTTCATATGTATATGGAATGAGTAGAATGCAGATAATAACTGGGGTCTGATGGCTAGTTGAGAGAAGTAGGCTGTCAGGTAAGTTTGCTTTTCTGGTGTAAGGAATGCCATCTGGGATGCTGTGTCCAGGCTTGCTCCCAGGAATACAATCCTTTGGGTGGGTACTAGTTTGGATTTCTTTTCTTTGATAGTGTACCCTAGGGAGGTCAGTAGAGACTTTACAAAGGCCAGGTGCTTAAGCAGCTTTTCCTGTCTGCCTGAATTGGGCAGTCTAAGTATGGGTAAATTTAGATATTCCTTTGTCTGCAAAAGTGTGGGAGCCAGACATTTTGTGAAAACTCTGGGAGCAGTAGATAAGTCAAAGGGAAGTGCAGAGAACTGAAAGTGCAGGGATCCTGTCCTGAAACGTAGATATTTCCTGCATGATTCCCAGACAGGTATGTGGAGGTAGGCCTCTTTTAGGTCTAGGGTGGCTAGCCAAGCATCCTTCGAGAGCATGGGTAGCAGCTGCTGGAGGGTGAGCATTTTGAATTTTGGTATCACCAGGAAGGTGTTTAAGAATGGATAGATCGAGGATGGGGCGCCAGGTGCCCTCTTTTCTGGGTACCAGAAATAGTCTGGAGTAGAAACCTTGGCCTATCTGTTCTGCAAGAACATGCTCTATTGCCCTTTAAAAGAGCAGGGAAAGGACTTGTTTTTTCGCCTCTGCCCACTGGTTTGGAGGTAGACCTGTGAACCCTTTTGGGGTAGGAAGAATGTAGAAAGAAAATTTGTATCCCTGGGACACTATGTTGAGGATCCAGTGGTTGTTGGTAATGGTGCACCAGGTGCTTGTGTGAAAGGAGATTTTTTTCTTCCAGCTTTTTTAAGACCTCCTCTGCCTTAGTGGCAAATAAATTGTCTTTGTGCAAGGGTGAATACAATAATTTTGATTTAACATGGTCTGGCAATGGCTGTTCCTTAAGCTATGCATGTCTTCTAAGGACAGAACCGGTGACTGTTGCCCTGCAAGAAGCTTCTAGGGCGTCAAAACCACAGTGTAAGGTGTGCTTAGTCACTTGACTTGCAGAGTGCATTAACTCTTATACCTCTATTTTCTGCACAAGCCGGAAAGGAAGACACTTTTTGTTTGAGGAGTTCCATGGTATGTTGCTGAAATTTTAGCATATGGAACTGGCAATTTAGTGCTCTGATAGCAAGAGTAGCAGAGGTGTATACTTTTTTTACCCCATCTGTCTAACGCTCGGGAATCCCTATCTGAGGGGGGTGGGATTCTTGGCAGAGGTTGCTTTAATTTTTTTAGGCCCTTGAGAAATTACCTCAGGGTCAGCAGTAGAGTTTTTGAAAAGAAATTTGCGAGAGTCAGGGACTCTAATACCTGTCAGGTTTTCTGGGTGCAGGAGGGAGTGTGTCATGAGTCAAACTGGATTCCAGGAAAACATCATCCACAACATCCAGGACTGTGGGAATGGCCAGGGGTCTGTGCTGTGGAAGATCCAAGAATTCTCTCAGTCTATTTTTAGACTGAGGCTAGTCCTGACATTCCCATTGAAAATGCTCCCTTAAGGTATGAAGGGTTTCCCCACAGGAAAAGTTCTTGGGTGGAGAGGCTGAAGGAATGGAATCCTCTGCATCAAAAACCTCATAAGCAGAGAGGGGTTGCATGTCTTCATATTCAGATGCATCAGAATCATCAGACTCCTGTTCAGACAAAACTACTGGGGACATATCTCTTTTCCTTTTGGAAGGGGTAGCTTGGCTTCCCCTGATCAGCTTGATAAGGTCTTCTGCCATTTTAAGCATTTGAGACTGAGACAAGGAAGCAGGTGCCTGAGATTGGGTCGTCGGTTTCTTGGGTGTGGTTCATACCCTGGGCCTTAGAAACTTGGTAGTTTTCGAAAGAATGGTAGATGCGAAAGAAGTCGTCTGTTTGTGTCGAGAATCAGTAGTGCGAAGTACTTCCTCGGAAGCTGGTGCCTGCTCAGCGGCTCCGGACACATCCAAGGGTGAGACAAACGCAGGATCTTTAGTCGAAGATGAGTTTTGCGGCATACCGGACTCCGAAAGGGTCTTGGTAGCGGCCTGTGAATCTACAAAAGCGGGCATCAGGGGCTGTGAAAGTGCCTCACTGAGGACCGGAGAACTGATCACTTGCTTAACGGAAGCGTCGTCAGTAGGTTTGGACCAGTGCGGTCTGTCTTTGTCTTTATCCTTACTTTTTTTGGAAAAATCTGCTGTCAGATGGCTTACTGAAGCCACATCGGAATTAGAGGACTGTAAGCAAAAATATCTAGAGATAATAAGGGCCCGATGATGTATAGTTCTGGCGTTAAAGCACAAAAGCGACAGCGAGGAACATTGTAGTCTGGGCCTAAGCAAGTGATGCAGTAAGAATGAAAGTCTTGGAGTGGTATTTGCTTTCCACAGGCGAGACAATTGTTAACTATTTCTGACATCGATTAGCAAGAAAAAAGGATCCCCAATGAGGTACTTGGCTTTAGAAGACTTCACCTTCAATTCAGAAAACGAAGCTCAGGTAGCGGCCAACCGGCACTCGTATGAACTGCTTCTGCTTCGGGCTCTTCAGCAAGAAAGACTGGTGTAATGGCATCATCTGCCTTACTTTATACTGACGACCTGACGTCAGTCCTGAAGCGACAGCAACCAACGCAAAAATACTAAGCCTCTGGTATTCAGGCCGGCCGACGGCTACCCTGGCAGGAATAACCCAAATGTGATGACTGCAACAGTGAAACATGAAGATCATCAGCAATTCTTTAGATCAGTCAGGAAAATACAGTGAGATTAGTTCAGAACAATTTTCCTGTATCTGTGTGAATCTTTCCATCGGTGTTATTTTTAATATTCCTTGTAATTGAAACTAATATTTATTGTAAATAGAGGTTTAGTATTTGCATGTTTTTTTATTAATTATTAAATATATTTAAACTTTTCATTGTGGCTGGTCTTTTAGAGAATATTTTAACCTTTGAGCGTACTTATATTTATTTGGTTACACTGAGGCCGCACCTGAAAGCCTTGTTGCACTGGTCAAACGCTACCATTTATATTACTATTAATTCTACTCAGTATAATTGGGTACCCTTGTAAGAGCCTTAGAGTAGCTGGCTGCGGAGTGCTCTGGTGGCAGTATCTAACTTATAGTCCAGGGCAGAGGGGGGAGCAGCTGGTAGATCTGTGTCAGCCGTGTGTGTGTGTGTGTGTGTGTGTGTGTGTGTGCTCGTCTCAGCTACATGGAGCAGGGACACAGAACACTGGTTTCACAGACAGGGTGGTGGAGGACTTGGCCTGAACTCTGCTGAGGACTCAACTCTACAGCTGTGATGAGTGTGTAATCATCTGGGGCATGGTGAGAGAGAGGGAAACCAATCCCCAGGATGGGACTTGTGTTCCCTGTGTGCTCTTAAAAGGAAAATGTGCTTGATGCTGAGAGCTGCATCTGGAAATATTGCTTTATCTTTGTTCCAAGTGACCGTCCCTCACTGGTGTCAGTGGTAAGGATCGAGGATCCTTGATTACTAGCCCAGAGGGGGGACATCACAATGGGGTTTGTCTTCTTTGTTGATTTATTTTTGTGGGGGGAGTGTAAGCAAGTCTGTGTAAAGTGCAAGCATCCTCCTCCAGTTTTGAGAAGGATTCTCTTACTTTCTTGGTTGACACCAGAATTGGAAAAAGAGGAGGAAATAAGGAATTCATAAAGGCCTTTAACAGTGGGGAGGGGATATTACCTACTAAGGAAGTTGATGAGTAGAACCTGGGCAGTTGACAAAAAGCACTCCCACATACAGGATGGGGATTTTTAAATCAGCATAGAGTTCCCTATACTACTCTGTGCATGGACATCCTGAGGGACGCAGCCTTGACCAGTGCAACAGCACAAAGTACAGTTGTGTACACTTACCATAAATGTAGATGTTAGAGTGTATTCACTGTTGCGGTCATCACATTTGGGTTATCCTGCCAGGGGTAGCCCTCAGTTGGCCCGAATACCAGAGGCTTAGTATTTCTTAGTCGGTTGCTGTCGCTCCAGGACTGATGTCAGGTTGTCAGCGGTATAACATCAAGCAGCCAACACCATTTCATCAGTTTTTCCTGCCCTTTCAGGAGCCCCCAAATAGGGAGCTAGGTTATGGTGGGAGAACACCACCAGTAGAAAGTAAATACCAAAAAATTCCCTGTGAGGAGAGAGGAAGAGAGAGAGAGAGAGAGACAAGTGGGACGGAGGGATGGAAACCGGGACTGCAACAGTGCATACACCCGAACATATACATTTATGGTAAGTGTACACAACTGTACAATGTTCTTCGTGTTTCACTGTTGCAGTCATCACATTTGGGTTGATTCCCAAAGCTGTAGAAAAGGGTGAAGGCAGTCAAGAAGACTGGGGGCTGGCTAAGATGCCCTGCAAGACTGCGGTGACAAAACCTGCCCTGGACTTGGAGAAGATAGGCAGGTGGTAATGCTTGGTGAAGGTATGAACAGATGTCCATGTTACAGCCTCCAGGATGTCTCTGGTGGGGACCCCTCTGAGAAATGCTGCAGAGGTGAAGGTTGCCCTGGTGGAATGTGTCCTTGACCCCCTTTGGGGGCGGTTTTCCATGCTGTTTGTAGCAGAAATGGATGCAGTGTGCTATCCATTTGGAGATTGATTGTTTAGAAATGGCCTTGCCCTCTGCCCCTGCTGCGAAGCTGATTAAATCTTTTAGAAAAACTAATGAATTGCTAGTCCTGTTCAGATATAATCTGAGCTGTCTGTGCACATCTAGAGAGAGCAGTATCCTTTCCCCCTTGTTTTGTGGGTTAGGGAAAAAGGTTGGCAAATGTATGGACTGGTTGAGAGCCACACTGGACACTTTAGGCATGAAGGATGGGCTAGCTAGTCCTGAGGGAGACCCTGCCAGCATGGAAAATGATGAAGGGCTCTACCGCCATGAGTGCTTGCAGCTCTGATACTCTAGCTGAAGTGATGGCCAGAAGCAAGGCTGTCTTCCAAGAGAAGCATTTTAACTCTGCTGAAGCTGCAGGTTGAAATGGGGGTAGGGTGAGCTTTTCCAACACAAAGTTAAGGTCTCAAGCTGGGGTAGGAGCTCTTCTGGGTGGCCTTAAGTTGTTAGCCCCTCTTAAGAAATGTTTGATGACAGGGAGTGAGAAGAGAGGTAAGCTCTGTGCTGTAGTGAGCAGAGATGACAGAGGCATGAATTTTAATAGAAGAGAAGGATAGACCCCTGTGTAGTAGGTCTGCCAGGTAGATGAGGGCTGTGCTGTTCCGGCTCCCTCAGCCTGGATCCAGGTGCAAAACCTTTTCCACTTGTCAGCATAGGACTTTCTAGTGCTGGGGTGTCTGGCCTCCCGTATAACAGCTAGGACTTGTTTGCTAAGGCTGACAGCTTGAGGAGAGTTCAGGGAATAAGCCAGGCTGCCAGGTTAAGGGTCTGCAATTGGGGATGCATGAATTCTCCATTCCCCTGAGTAAGTAGTGTTGGGATCTGAGGTAGGTGCCATGGTGGCAGGGGTGACAGGCTGCGTAGCAGTGAGTACCAGTCCTGGTGTGGCCAGTCTGGGGGAATTAGGATTGCCCTTGGTTTTTCCTCCCTTATTTTGAGCAGTACCCTTGGCATGGGTGGTAGAGGGGGAAATGCATAGATTGAGAGGTTTACCCACTGGAAGGATACAGCATCCACCTTCCAGGCCTTGCTGTGAGGTTCCCTGGTGCAGAATATGCTGAGCTGATGACTGGAATGGGAGGCAAAGAGGTCGACCTTCGGGGTGCCTCATTTCTGGGTTACAAGGGTGAAGGTTCTGTGATCTAGCTGCCACTCGTGTGGGTCTAGCAGGTTTCTGCTTAAGTTGTCTGCCAGAGAGTTCAGAGAGCCTGAGAGGAATTGTGCTAGCAGGTGTAGTTGCATGACTGAGGTTGTGTGCCAAAGGGTCATGGAGCCAGCAGAGAGGATAAGAGCGAGTCCCTCCCTGCTTGTTGATATACCACATCACTGTGGTGTTGTCTGTTTTGATCAGTAGATGCCCACAGGAGAGTAGAGGTCTGAAACCTGACAGGGTGTGCTGAACAGCTAGCATCTCTTTTTGATTGATATGCAGATGTATTTGATTTGGGCTCCAATGGCCCTGAATGCACTTGCCGTCCAGGTGTGCACCCCAGGCATAGTCTGATGCAGCTGTGGTGAGGATCTGGGCGGAGTGGGGTTGTGAGAAAAGAAGTCCCTTGTTGTGGTTGCATGCTGTTGCCCACCAAAGAAAATCTTTCCTTAGACAAGGTATCATTGTTATGAGAGTTTCCAGGTCTTGACAGTGTGGACACCAAAGCCTTTTTAGGTACCACTGTAGTTTCCTCAAATGCAGGTTGGCATATAGAATGAGTAGGCTGCAGGAGGCCATGAACCCTAGAGCTTGCAGGATTTTCCTTGCGGAGAACTGGATTCTGGTGGCTAGTTGAGAGAACTAGCCTGTCAGGTAGGCTTGTTTTTCTGAAGTAAGGAATGCCATCTGGGATGCTGTGTCCAGGCTTGCTCCCAGGAATACAATTTTTGTGTGGGGACTAGTTTTGATTTCTTTTCGTTGACAGTATACCCCGGGGAGGTCAGCAGGTCCTTTACAAAGGTCAGATGCTATAGCAGCTTTTCCTGTCTGCCTGAATCAGGCAGTCGTCTAAGTGTGGGTAAATTTGAATATTTCTCCGTCTGCAAAAAGCAATGGCGGGAGCCAGACATTTTGTGAAAACCGTGGGAGCAGTGGATAAGCCAAAGGGAAGCCCAGAGAACTGAAAGTGCATAGATCCTGTCCTGAAACGCAGGTATTTCCTGCATGATTCCCTGATTGGGATGAGTAGTTAAGACCTCTTTTAGGTCTAGGGTGGCTACCCAAGCATCCTTGGAAAGCATTGATAGAAGCTGCTGGAGGGTGAGCATTTTGAATTTTGGTATCACCAGAAAGGTGTTTAGAATGGATAGATCTAGGATGGGGTGCCATGTGCCCTCTTTTCTGGGTACCAGGAAAAGTTTGAAGTAGAAGCCTTGGCCTATCTGTTCTGCAGGAACAGGGTGAATTGCCCTCATGGAGAGCAGGAAAGGACTTGCTTTTTGGCCTCTGCCCACTGGTTTGGAGGAAGATCTGGGAACTGTTATGGGGTTGGCGGAGTGTGGAAATAAAATTTGTATCCCTGGAACACTATGCTGAGGACCCATTGGTCGTTGGTAATGGTGGCCCAAGTGCTTGCATGGAAGGAGAGTTTTCCTTCTAGGGGCACAAGCAGGTGGGCAGAGGTAAGGGGTGAAGTCATTGTGAGTTCTTACCATAAGAGGTGGCTTTGAACTCCCTGTTTTGGAAGAGGAGGAACTCCATTGCTTAGATCTCTGCATTCCCTAGGGCTGCTGTCTGGGGGGGGGGGGGGTCTGCTTCCCCTGGGTCTGGGCTGAATTGGCCTGCAGGGGGCAGGAAAGGACCAGTGCTTGGAGGGGCAATGCCTACTGAACCTCGGTGGCTGGACCTGTAAGAAGTCTTTAACTGTCTGCATAGATTTAGCTTTTTCTTCCATCTTTTTTAAGACCTCTTCTGCCTTGATGCCAAATAAGTTGTCTTTGTTTAAGGGTGCGTCCAATAATTTGGATATGACATGGTCTGGCAAGGTTTGTTCCTTAAGCTAAGCATGTCTTCTAAGGACAGAACCAGTGACTGTTGCCCTGCAAGATGCTTAGTTACTTGACTTGCAGAATACATTGTTGTTGTTGTGTCTTTCGGCTTATCCCGGTTAGGGGTCGCCACAGCGGAACACCGGTCCGCTAATGTTTGGTAGTGGATTTTTACGTGCCGAGTTACCAGCCCTGACGCACAACCTTCAACGAAGGCACGCCAATTCATGCATGCCTCCACACAGAAGACGCTCTAGCTGAGAATCAAATGGGACAACGTCTTACTGTGAAGCGACAATGCTACTGCAGCACCACTACCGCAGCTAATTCTTCTAATTCTTTATTTTTTGCACAAGCAGGAAAAGAAGATATTTTTGTTTGAGGAGTTCCATGGTACGCTGCTGATATTTCAGCATGTGGAACTGACAATTTAATGCTCTACTGGCAAGTGTAGCAGAGGTACATACTTTTTTACCCCATCTGTCTAATGCTCGGGAATCCCTATCTGAGGGGGTGGGATTCTTAGCTGAAGTTGCTTTGATTCCTTTAGGTCCTTGAGAGATGACCTTGGGATCAGCAATAGGATTTTTGAAAAGAAATTTGTGAGAGTCAGGGACTCTAACACCTGTCAAGTTTCCTGGGAGCAGGAGCAAGGGTGTTAGGAGTCAGACTGAATTCCATAGAAACATCATCCACAGCATCCAGGACAGGAGGAATGGCCAAAGGTCTGTGCTGTGGTAGATCTAAGAATTCCCCCAAGTCTCCTTATTGACTGGGGATCGTACCCTAGGCCTTAGAAAGTCGGGAGTTTTAGAAAGAACTGAAGACGAGAAAGAAGTCGTTGGTCTGTGTCGAGTATCGGTAGTGTGAAATACTTCCTCGGAAGCTGGTGACTGCTCAGCAGCTCCAGACTCATCCAAGGTAGAGACATCCACAGGATCCTTAGTCGAAGAAGAGTCTCGCAGCATACTGGACTCCGAAAGGGTCTCGGTAGCAGCCTGCAAATCCACAGAAGCAGGCATCAGGGGCCAAAAGTGCCTCACTGAGGACGGGAGAACTGACTACTAGCTTTACGGAAGTGCAGCAGTTTTGGGCCAGTGCGGTCTGTGTCTGTCTTTATCCTTACGTTTTTCGGAAGATCAGTAGACGGGTGGCTTACCGAAGCCATATTGGAATTCGTGGACTGAGAGCAAAAATATCTAGCTACAAGAAGAGCCCGACGACATATGGTTCTGGTGAATAAAGCACAAAAGTGACAGCAGGGGACATTGTGGTCTGGGCCTAAACAGGTAACGCAGTAAGAATGGAAGTCTCTGTGTAGCATTTGCTTTCCACAGGCGAGACAGTTGCTAACTTTCCTGACATCGGTTAGGGCAAGAAAAAAGGATCCCCAATGGAATACTTAGCTTTAGAAGACTTCAGCTTCAATTCGGAAATGAAAACTCAGGTAGCGGCTGACCGGCACTCATGCTGCTCTTGCTTCAGGCTCCTCGGCAAGAAAGACTGATGTAATGGCGTCGGCTGCCTGATTTTATACCATTGACGACCTGACGTCGGTCCTGGAGCAGCAGCAACCAAAGCAGAAATACTAAGCCTCTGGTATTTGGGCCGACTGAGGGCTACCCCTGGCAGGACAACCCAAATGTGATGACTGCAACAGTGAAACATGAAGAACATCCAAAGTTACAATGAGCTACATGGAAGCCGTCATCAGTGTCTCCATACAGCCCTCCTCCAGCATAGACTCAAACAGGTCCTCAGGTGTTTCCAGTTACTAACTTTATAGGTAGGAACTGAGGCAGGAGAGGGGAGAGCACCCTATGACTCAATATGTCAGAGGAGTCTTAACATACCTATCTGAAACTTTGGAATCTGTCTAGCAGCAAGGTGGCAAACTGGTGGTGCCTATGAAACTTATGTTGGACCAAAAGGATCACTTACGAGTCACCACAATGATGCTTGGTAAGAGGCTTTACCCACATCACTGAAAGACTTATAGAAGGCATTTGCATTACTGAGTATCAAAAGCGCAGAGTCAGGGAGTCTCTACAGGTTACTTGACCTGCATACTTAATGACTGGTTCCAAAGGAATGAACAACACTCAAACCTTTGATTTTTTTTCCCCAGGTACACCACCAGGTATTTCTTAGATGATGGAAAAAGGCCTTGGGATCAGTTCAGCCTATCCCTTTCTAAGCCTAAGAGTTTCTCCAGAGGAGTCATTTACGGCAATACAAAAGACAAGAGGACTAATTATCCTTGTTTAGCTCAGAGAATATGGAGTCTGGATCTTATGCCTCTTTAAAGGAGGCAAAAAGCAGGTAAGGAGCAGTTCTACTCCGTTGATACCAGCAGGTGTGAGCTCATGCATGGCAGCATCTACAGAAATGGGGGTGTGCAGTTTAATACCAAACTAACCTTAAGGAAAGCTAGGTCAAGAATTGCACTTAGTGTCAGTCATTCTGGCAATGCTGGTGTCCACATTTTGGGTTCTGAGGCTGATGCATGATTTAAAAAAAAAATCTGTCTGGCATTACTGTCGTGAAACCATATCTTCACAGCACTGTCTCAACGACTTCCATTCTTTCATTCACCAATTACTTGCTAATTTAATGCAAGGTCTCTGGAAAACAACAGCACTTAAGTCTGTAAAAAACAGAAAATTATCCTGAATGGGTTACCAGGGTATAAATAGATACACTGCTACTTAGAATAATTCAAGACTACCATTTCACCTAAGGCATACCATTGGGATGCGAGTGCTAATAAAAAAAATGATTCACAACAGACTTCATGACATTCACTGAAACTGATGTCAAATTGAGAGTTTCTAGAGACTGTCAGTCTTGCAAACGGGAATTGTGCAAGGTCTCATTTCATCACAAGGAATCTTACAATCCTAGCATGATCTGTTAAAATACTTAAGCATCAGTAATGGTTTCTCCTGAAGTTTTGAAGATTCTAGGATTAATGCCATTACATTCCTCTCTTTTGTTCCCAGCTCCTTTAGTTTCTGGATTTCTGCCTGGAACTCTCCTTCTGTAAAATAATAAACCTCACTATCCAGGGCTATTTTAATTGCTGTATTTGGGGAAAAGTACAGTTGTGTACACTTACCATAAATGTAGATGTTCAAGTGTATTCACTGTTGCAGTCATTACATTTGGGTAATCCTGCTGGCAGGTTGCCCTCAGCCGGCCTGAATTTCAAAGTCTTGGGTCCTGCGTCGGCTGCTGTTGCCCCTTCCCTGATGTCAGGTCGCCAGGGGTATAAAAAAACAGCCGACAATTTTCTTTAGTTTTTCTTGCCCCAGATGTCAGGTGCCCCCAAAAAGGGTTGCCAAAATTTATATATGTATAATTACATGCACCAATATAAAATTTACCTTCATCTACAAGCAAATACACCACATAGGTTGTATAAATCAGAGAAGGAAAGATAGGTTCCATCAGAAGAAAAAAGGGATGGTGGGTGGGTAATCTGGACTGCAACAGTGAATACACTCGAACATCTACATTAATGGTAAGTGTACACAACTGAACTATGTTGTTCGTGTTTCACTGTTGCAGTCATTACATTTGGGTAGAGTCACAAAGCTAAGGTTGGGAGGCTGGAGCTAAACAGCATTAGGAGCAGCTATGAGGCCCTGCAGAAAGTGCAGTTGTGTACCTACCATAAATGTAGATGTTCAAGTGTATTCACTGTTGCAGTCATTACACTTGGGTTATCCTGCTGGCAGGCTACCCACAGTCGGCCTGAATTCCAAAGTCCTGGTCTGGCGTCGGTTGCTGTCACCTCTTCCCTGACGTCAGTGAGCCAGGGGTATAAAAGATGCAGCCGACGCCATTTTCTTCAGTTTTTCTTGCCCCAGATGTCAGGTGCCCCCAAAAGGGAAGCTAAAACACATTGTTTATAAAAGCATGCACTAAAATAAACAATACCTTCATCTACAAGCAAATACACCACACAGGTTGTATAGAATACAGAAATACAGATAAGTCCCAGCAAAGAAAGGGGGATGGTGGGTGGGTAACCTGGACTGCAACAGTGAATACACTCGAACATCTACATTTATGGTAGGTACACAACTGTACTATGTTCATCGTGTTTCACTGTTTCAGTCATTACACTTGGGTTGAATCCCAAAGCTGAGGTCGGGCGGCTGGGTCTAAATAGAATTAGGAGTGGCTATAAGGCCCTGCAGAACTGCAGTGGCACAGCCTTCTCTGGATTTAGAGTACAGAGGTAAGTGGTAGTGCTTAGTAAAAGTGTGCACTGAAGTCCAAGTTGCAGCCTCTAAAATATCATTGGTTGGTACTCCTCTGAGGAAGGCTGCTGAGGTGGCTGCTGCCCTGGTAGAATGTGGTCTAATGCCCTTAGGCACCGATTTGCCATGTTGAGAATAGCAGAAACCAATGCAGTGTCCTATCCATTTTGAAATAGTCTGCTTTGAGATAGCCTTTCCTTGTGATCCTGCAGCATATGCCACTAAAAGTTGCTCATTCTTTCTGAAAGCTTTAGTTTTGTCCAGGTAGAAGCATAGCTGTCTGTATATGTCCAAAGAATGCAGAAGTCTCTCCCCTTTATTCTGTGGGTTTGGGTAAAAAGTAGGCAAATGAATGGTTTGGTTAAGAGCCCCACTGGACACTACCTTAGGCATAAATGTTGGGTTTGTCCTTAGAGAAATACTGTCCGGATGGAAGATAATAAAAGGTTCCACAGCCATTAATGCCTGTAGCTCTGAGACTCTTCTTGCTGAAGTTATTGCTAGGAGCAGAGCTGTTTTCCAGGATAAGAATTTTATCTCAGCTGTATTGGCTGGCTCAAAAGGAGGCAGTGAGTTTTTCCAAGACAAAATTGAGGTCCCATGCAGGTATTGGTGCTCTCCTTGGAGGTCTTATGTTTTTAGCCCCCCTGAGGTACTGCCTAAGCAATGGATGTGAAAAAATAGGTGGGTCCGTATTGTAATGAGCTGAAATGGCAGAGGCATGGATCTTAACTGATGAGAAGGATAGGCCTTTGTCCAGCATCTCCGTTAGATATTGTAAAATCTGAGGAATATTTGGAGCAAGCGGTTCAATTCCTTGTGCCTGGTTCCAAGCACAGAATCTCTTCCATTTTTCTGTATAAGATTTTCTGGTACTGGGCCTACTGACCTCCAAAATAACATTCAGAACCGCTTTAGAGAGAGGTGTATTCTGAATGGTTACACTATCCGCCATGCAGCTAGATTTAGGGTTCTGAGTTGGCTGTGCAGGATCTGATTGTTTTGTTGGGTCAGTAAATGAGGAATTTGAGGCAATGTCCAGGCTGGGCTTTGAGACAAGCTCCTTAGGATTGGGTACCAGTGTTGACATGGCCAATCTGGGGCAACTAGTATCATTTGTGGTTTCTCTTGTCTGACCTTTAGGAGTACGTTGTGGAGGAAAGCCATATACTGTAAGGTTGTTCCAGCTGAATGACAAGGCATCCACTTTCCATGCTTTAAGTCCTTGTGCAGAATCTCTGAAGTTGGCAGTTGTGAGGGGAGGTAAAAAGATCTATGTCTGGGCATCCCCATTTCCTTGTTATCATGTTAAAGATTTGTGGATGTAGTTTCCACTCGTGAGGATCCATGAGGTTTCTGCTTAGTTCGTCTGCCAGAGCATTTGTTTTTCCTGGCAGGAATTGTGCTTGCAGGTGTACTTGGTAAGTCAATGCTGTGTTCTACAAAATCATGGCTTGTCTGCAGAGGGGGTAGGAATGTGTGCCCCCCCTGCTTCTTTATGTACCACATGACTGTGGCGTTGTCCGTCCTTATCAGCAGCTGTCCTGGATAAAGTAGGTCCTTGAAGGCTGTCAGGGCATTTTGTACAGCTAGCATCTCTTTCTGATTGATGTGAAGATGCCTTTGGCTTGGGAGCCATGTGCCCTGAATACATTTTCCTGCCATGTGGGCCCCCCAGGCATAATCTGATGCATCTGTTAGTGTTGGTCTGGCTGTGGGAAAAATGAATGGCTGTCTCTTGTTGTGGTGACAGGCCTGTGCCCACCATCGAAACTCCTGCTGCAGGCAGGGAATGAGTGAAATTAATGATTCCACGCTGTGGCAATGTTGAGTCCAAACACATTTTAGATACCATTGCAGTTTCCTCATATGCAGTCTTGCATATGGAATTAGCAGAATGCAGGATGCCATGTAGGTATCTTCTGCACATTTGTCTGATTGGGACATGCAGGTATGCCTCTTTTAGGTCTAAAGTCACAAGCCAAGCGTTCTTGCCCAGCATGGGCAGAAGCTGCTGCAAAGTCAACATCTTGAATTTTGGTATATCCAGGAATGTGTTCAAAACAGATAGGTCCAGTACTGGCCCTCCAGGCCTTGTCCTTTCTGGGTACCAAGAACAGTCTTGAGTAAAATCCTTGTCCCTAATCTTGCTCTGGTACTTGTTGAATGGCCCCCATGTCCATGAGGGATGAGACTTGTTTTTGTGCCTCTGCCCATTGATTTTTTGGCAGATCTGGCCAGCCATTTGCCTTTGGCAGGGTATGGAAGTGGAACTTGTAGCCTTGTGACACTATTTAGAACCCACTTGTCCTGGGTTATAATGTGCCAATTTTGAGAAAAAAGTGCTAATTTTCCCCCTAAGGGTGCTGCCAGGAGATAAGTGCTTGGTGCAGGGAGGGGGAAGTCATTGGGACTGTTTCCTGTATGGCTGTGATTTTTCTTCTCCAACTTTGGAGGTAGAAGCCCCCCATTGCTTTGAGCGGTATGAACCTTGCGCCTGGGATCTGCCTCTAGGGCATCTGGATCTGCCCCTTTGAGGTCTGTCTGAAACAGGAAAGGACCAATTCTTTGTTGGCCAGTGTCTACTAAACCTAGGTGGCTGCACTTGTAAAAAATCTTTGACCGTTTGCACAGATTTAGCTTTGTCCTCCATTTTCTTTAACACCTCTTCTGCCTTAACACCAAACAAAGTATCATGCTGTAAAGGTGCATCTAATAATTTAACTAACATGATCAGGCAGATTTTGTTCCCTTAACCAAGCATGCCTCCTAATTACAGAACCTGTAACTGCGGTCCTGCAGGAGGCCTCTAAAGAATCAAACCCACATTGCAAAGTATGCTTTCCAACTTGTTCAGCAGCATGCAATAAATCCTGCATTTCCTTGTTTTCTGCACATTCAGAGTTTAATAACATTTTCTGTTTAAGCAATGCCATGACATGTTGCTGATATTTGAGCATATGAAATTGACAGTTTAAGGCCCTTATAGCCAAGGTAGCAGATGTGTAAACCTTTTTTCCCAATCTATCCAGTGCCCTAGAATCTCTGTCAGAGGGGGTAGAGTTTTTTGCAGCGGTAGCCTTAACTCCTTTGGGATCCTGAGAAATAGTTTCTGGGTCTGCAGCAGGGCTTTTAAAAAGGAATTTATGAGCGTCAGGAACCCTGTAATATCTGTCAGGCTTAACAGGAGCTGGAGGTAAGGAGTTAGGGGTAAGACTAGACTCTGAAAACACATCATCTACAATGTCTAACACAGGTGGGACAGCTACTGGCTTGTGTTGAGGTAGTAAAAGGAAATCCCTGAGCCTCTTTTTAGATTCTGAAAAATCTTGGCTCTCCCAGTGGAAATGCTCCCTCATGGTATGTAAGGTTTCCCCAAAAGAATTGTCCTCTGGAGGAGAAGCTGAAGGTATAGATTCTTCAGCATCAGAATCCTCCTAGGGGGGGAAGAGAATATTCCTGATCAGAAGAGGAATCAGAAGAAATGGAAACCTAATCTAAAGATTCATAGTCAGTCTCTTGCCTAGGCCTGTTATCAGGAGGGGGAAGTGAACCCCTGATCAAGGTAATCAAGTCTTCGGCCATTTTGAGCATCTTTTTTTTTTGGCATAGAGGCTCGACCACATGGCTCTTGAGTTTGTTTCTTTGCTTTGGAAGGTGCTTCAGTCTTTGCCTTTGAAGTTGAAGTTGGTTTGATGTAAAGATGTTTAGGTCTGAATACACCCTGAGAAGCCGGTGCCTGCTCAGCGTCTCTGGACCCATCTGAAGGGATAATATCCGAGGCTCCAATACCTTGAGTTTCCAGCGGCATGGAGTCAGTAGCGGCCTGCAACTCTAAAGTATGGGCGTCAGGGGCTGCGAAAGCGCCTCACTGAGAACTGGCGACTGGCTTAGGAGAAGCTTTGTTGTCGGTTTTGGGCCGGGCCTCGGCTGTCTATCTCTTTCCTTTTCTTTGCGTTTCTTGTGAACTCAGGTAGTCGGATGGCTATCTGACGACATTTCTCCATAATTAAACCGGAGTCCAAAATAGTTTAAAGCAAAATCATACAGACGCTTAATAGTGCGTTGGTTAAATCTAGCACAAAACCGACAACCAGAAACTTTGTGATTAGGGCCTATGCAAGGAATACAGTAAGAATGAAAATCCTTAGGAGGTATTTGCTTCCCACAAGAAATACAATTATTAACTTTTTCCGACATCGGTCTGGAGCAAGAAAAAAGTTTCCCCAACGGGGTACTTAGCTTTATTGAAGACTTTGGATATGAAACTCGAACACGAAAATCTCAGGAGTCGGCCGACCGGCACTTGCGAACTGCTTCTGCTTCGGGCACCATGTGGCAAGAAAGACTAAAGAAAATGGCGTTGGCTGCTTCTTTTATACCCCTGACGACCTGACATCAGAGAAGGGGCGACAGCAGCCGACGCAGGACCCAAGACTTTGGAATTCAGGCCAGCTGAGGGCAACCTGCCAGCAGGATTACCCAAACGTAATGACTGCAACAGTGAAACACAAAGAACATCTGACTACTACCCTTCCTGATGAATAACAACATGCTTTCACTAGCAGCTTTGCTTTTAGTTATCCTTTTCTGCTGGACTCCACATGCATTTCTTTTCACTATCTTTCTCTTCTCTGTCATTCACTGTGCCTTTATGCATTTATAAAAGATTTTGCATCCCCTCTAGGATAAAGTTGCCATCTATCTCCAAGTCCAGTTTTGTTTTTTCTGAATGCCTTTCCTGTTGTTCTTTTTTAATGTAGAAATGTGCTCATTCATCCTTCTGCATTTTCGTGCATTTCTTGGACGTTATGCAAAATCCCTAACCTTTAATGTCAGCTCATCTTAGACTGTTTTTTTTTAAACATTTTTTGCTGCTTTGTGCATTTGTTTAATACAAAGAGCTGTGGCTTTTGCAATGGCAACTCTCACATTTCTTCCCTCTTTTTCTGAGACTATCAGTTATACTACAGATTTTTCTGAGCCTTCACCCCATGTTGAAAAGATCTCTCAAACTTAGAAGCCCTCACTCTAACTTATGTAATCTGCAGTCAGGTAAATGATGAAGTACGCTGATCGCACAACCTCAAATCAATGCCCAAATCCAGATCAGAAATCCTCTTTCTCTTGCCATCTTCATTTCAGAGCATTAGATCGGAAATTATTTTTCAAGTACATTCTAGCACTACAAGCTTGATAAATCCACCCTAGTGAACACTGATAATGATATGGCTCTGCAAACAGCCAAGTGGATTAAAAACAAGAATGAATAATTACAAGTTGTAGTGTCCTGCTCACAGTCACTTAATATTCTACATGTCAAGAGAAAACGGGGAAAACAAATTATTCCTCACACCTTATAGTGTGACAATGGTGGGACTACATCCCATATATTGCCTCTCGTGGGAATCACAGCACTAAATGTAGGCTTGATGGCCCCTCAGAACATTGGGGGACGACGACAAACAGACTGATGTTAAATGGAGTTCATTTGACAGCTGCAGCCACCATCTAACAGTAAAGACTTCTATCACATGACATCTAACATTGTGCTACCTTTTCATCTCCAGTAAGAGGAGGTCGGTGGATAATCCCTGAGCAGGCTTTGCTATCATGCTCAGACTCCATTATGTGAGCCACAGTGTCCCCTCTCTTCATTTACTTGTTCTGTTGGTTCATTTCCTCCCTGATACAGTATTATTTCTGCCACTGTCACAACATTAAGTCATTACTCATCCATGAAACTTCGCTGCCATTACTACATGAAGCAATACCTGCTGCCTTCCATTTTCTTTCGTCTTGCCCCTTGTCACCTTATTCATTTGCATACTGTTGTGAGCCTTTTTCATTTGCCACTGACCATCTTCTGACCTTGTTCTACAATGAGTTAATGCCACTAACTACTTGGCTGTTTAAGGGAGGTGGAGGCCATAACTCCCCTGTCTACTGTGCCTCCTCTCTTAACTAGTTTAAATGTTTGTTAATCAACATTTATAAGAGATGGGTTCCTCCCAAGACAGAGGATGAACACCACACTGACATACACCTGCCTCACTCCGAATGATAAAAGAGCCAAGCCTGACAATGAGAAGACATTAAAATAGGTGACTGCTTGAAAGCTTTCCTTCATTTGTAGGTTACCAGAAGTAGACAAGTCATGTAAAATAATTCCATGCAGTTCGGTACAACATCTTGCTTTTAACAGTGACTCAAAGAATTCTGATGGGCATAGTGATGTTATTGTAATGTACCAGGTACTTACAAAAAAAAAAGTTTCTTACCTGCTGGTATTTGGACACTGCGAAGATAAGTTTTGTGTCCAGCTTGGCATTGTATTGTGCAAGAGACTCGTGACGGTAGTGGTTGATGAGTTCTACCACAGAATTAAAAGTATAAGGTTCTGAAAAACCATATTTTCCATTATGATGGCAAATCTTTATCAGTTTGTTGTTTCCACCCTTCCTGAAATGTAAAACACAAGTGTTTACATAAAAAAATACAGAATTACAACTGCGTCACATTCAATACAACTGCAGTGATGTTTTACATTTTTTCAAAACTTACATGCATAAATATATCAAGTTGCAAAATTACTGATCACAACTGAAAAAGAAGAACTAAAAACTATACCCCCAGGGGTCCTACATTTATACTTCCCTAGACACACCCCCTAATTACCCACCAACCTATAACATTTTCTCCATTATATCCACCATCTTATACCTCACGTCCTACACCACACCCTCTCTTGATACCTTACCTCCTATTTCCCTACTACCCTATTAACTCTAACCTCCTACTCTATATAACTATGCCCTCTACCCTAAAATTTCTCTCTCCTCTCCTTCTCCTAAACATTCTACTTTTCTACTACACCCTTACCTCCTATGAAAATCTCGTACTACTACAAACTCCATCTTCAAACAAAGATACTACTACTACACTTCCCCTACCCAAACTAGCACACATTAACATACTAACAACCTGTCCCTATCTCCCCCCTCTCTTCCATAAAGCCCACCGCTACCAACTTACTACCTCTAAGAGACTCATTCCAATATCACTCAAATATACAAAACCCCTACAACCACCACAAACTCCTTTACTTATATATGGAGATATCCACCCCAACCCTGGCCCCAACACCCCCCAAAACCTAAGCCCTCTAATACAAACTACCACCTACGCTAACCCACACTCTTCCTCAGACTCCCTCTCAATTGCTCATCTTAATATCCGTAGCATTAACAACAAAATCACTCAACTCCATGCCTTAATTGATTTCTATGCCTTTGATATCCTATGCCTCACAGAAACCTGGCTTAAACCTACTACAAAAGACAATGAATTCACCCCCCCAGGATATAGTACCTTAAGACTAGACCGCACTAACAAAAAAGGTGGAGGGGTGGCCCTCCTGTTTAAATCCCAACTTCAGCTAACTTTAATTAACTCCTCCCCCCCCACACCAGGAAATGCTGAAATGCTATGTACCAAACTCCAAATCAACACAACCAAATCTATAAACATAATATGTTCCTACATCCCCCCAGGCAAGAACATCCACACCCTAGAAAATATCCTTTGCTGGATCTCTAGCACCTTCGCCCAGGAAACCATTATCCTAGGTGACTTTAATGTCGACTCGATCTCCTGCATATCCCCAAACCCACCATACACCTTAACCTCTTTAACTTTCACCAAACCATTAACTCTCCTACTAGAATAAACAAATCCACCCACAAACAAACAATCCTAGACTGGATACTAACCAACAACAATCCCCTCTCCTATAATACAGGCATACTCCCGGACAATATTAGTGACCACCTCCTTACCTTTATCACTAAAAAAAAATGCAACATCCCTAAACAACCTACTTATCGGACCAAATATAATAGAACAGCATTCAATCTGTCATCCTTTCAAACTGAACTCAAACAATATAACTGGTCTACACTAAAATACCTCCCAATAGATGATGCAGTAATGCATTTCAACAATACCTTCTTACAAATTCTTAACCAACATGCACCATCCCGACTAGTTAAAATCAGATCCAAAGCAGCTCCTTGGCTCTCTGCTACTACTAAACAAACTATGAGAATGAGAAATAAATCATGGTCAATATGGAGATCTACTAAAAACCCCACTGACCATCAGACCTTCAAACATCTAAGAAACAAAACAAAGAAACTTGTCATCCTAGATAAAAAAAACTATAACTTCCAATACCAACAAAACCACAACCAAAACCCAACAATTCTGGTCAGGAATTAATAAACTTCTCCATCCAGGCAATACCAAAACACCTACCCCAGCTAGCTTAGCACAAGAACAACCTAACATCATAGCCAACACCTTTAACAATTTCTTCTCTCAAACTGTTAACTCACTTGCAAGCTCTATGACTCCACCCTCCAAACTACTCCCATCCCCAGCAATACCTATACACTAAAACTGGAAACCGTCTCAACTACCTATATACAGAAACTACTGTCTAAACTAAAACCCTGTACACCTTCAGCTGACAAACTTCCTGCTGAATTCCTTCAATTAGCTGCAAAAGAAATAGCATACCCAGTATCCATCTTAATAAACAGAACCATAACAGAATCCAAAATTCCATCCTGCTGGAAAATCTCCCACATCATTCCACTCCACAAAGGTGGAAACTCTAATGAACTATCCAATTTTAGACCTATCGCCCTCCTATCACCTCTATCGAAAATAATGGAACGCTGTATTCACCACCAACTCCTAAACTATCTCTTAAATAACAACCTGCTTGTAGACTCTCAACATGGCTTCAGACCCTACCACAGCACTACTACTGCCCTTCTTTCCTTCTCTGATACCATAAATAAAAATCGTAATAATAACCTATTCTCTTCCGCACTGTTTCTAGACCTCTCAAAGGCATTTGACATGGTTAACCATCAACTTCTCCTTGATACCTTAAAATCTCTTTCGCTGGACTCTCTAGCCTTACAGTGGTTCAATTCCTATTTAACTAATAGGAAACAAGCTGTACTGTGGGACAGCCATCTATCCACTCTACTCCCTGTCACTCTTGGTGTCCCACAAGGATCCATCCTAGGCCCCCTACTTTTCTCCACTTTCATCAACAATCTGCCCAACTCCCTACCTACATCCACATGCATCCAATATGCAGATGATTCTACTCTCATCTGCTCAGCCCCTACCCCAGAAGAACTCCACTCCTCCACCCAAGCAGTCTTCACTGCAGCAGAAAATTGGTTTCAACATATCTGCCTCCTCCTGAATCCCAAAAAAACCAAACTAATACTTTTTACCCCTACCTCTAAATCCACCCCTATCTCTTTCTCTATAACATCCTGTAATGGCACTATCATCCAACCTGACAACTGCACCAAACTCCTAGGCCACCATAGATAACCAGCTTAACTTCGACCATCATATTGATATAACTATCAAAACTGTTAATATAAAGATTGGTGCCCTTTACAGACTAAAGCCCTATCTCACTGCCTCTTCCCGAGTAGCCCTAGCCCAAACTCACCTTATCTCTACACTAACCACGCCTCCCCTCCTTTGTCAACTTATCTAAGAGTAATCTTCAGAAACTGAATACTGCCTACCACAGTATAGCCAGATTTGCCACTGGCTCACCCTTCCAAACTCACCACTGTCTAAACTTAAAGAAACTCAACTGGCTTGAACTCCCAAACCTTATACTTCTACAACAACTAGTCATCACCTTCAAAATTCTCCATTACCCTTCCAACATCCCTATACTAAATAATGTCATTACACCTTATAAGAACCTCAAGACACTCAGATCAGCCAACAAACTATTAGTGACTACCTTGAAATCTCATAATAAATCAGGTGATTCCCTATTTGCAAACACTATCGGTTCATACTGGAATAAACTTCCCACTGAACTGACCTCCCTAACATCATGCCACCTTTTCAAAAAACAGATAAAAAACCACCTACAAATCCACTGGCTCTGCCCCTGCTCTAACCCTGACTGAGCATACTACTGTTTATTACTCTGAACAGTCTGCATATTTCTTTCTCTACTCTCCCATTCTTACCTAAACTAATATTCCTAACCCCCTTTCTGGTCCCTCACCCTTTTCCCTTGTCTCACTGCCTATATACCTCACTCTCCTGTTTAACTTTACTTTCTTAACAGTTAACTTGATTAAATACCATTACCCTATCTAAACATACTCTACCCACACTTTTCTTTTTCCACTTATCCCTTTCTCCCTTAAGTTTACTACCAACTTTTCTCCTTACCTTCTAACTTGCTTTTTTTAGCTTGTCTAACTACTAGCTTTCTTTTCACACTGTGTAATACCATCACTCTCCTCTACCTCTGACCAATGATTAAATTTTACATACCTACACTTCAGATATCCTTTACTCAACTGTATTTTCTTGTGCCTGAATTTATCTCCTCAACCACATGATGTGAACTTTGATCTTCATCTTACTGTAACCTACTTAAGTTAGTCAAGATAATCTGTACTCTGTTGGGACATTTTGATTTGTTTTGTGTTTTGTTCTCTGTTAAAAAGTTTGATCTACTTAGTAAAGTAGTCTTCATGTATTGTCGTAGTCTATTAGTGGAGCTTTTCTCCTCGGGCCTCTGCTGAAAATGGACATGTATCCAGCCAGACTAGCCCGGTTAACAAATGTAAAATAAATAAATAAATAAATAATATTCAAAGAGCTTTTTCAATTTTTACAACAAAAAAGGGGTTGTAAGACATTTTATTCAACATACAATGCTAAAATGCAATATACAGTTTAAATTTTCTTTGGGGAAGCAAATAATACTGATGAAATTTAAAGATATTTTTTTTACTTACTGCCACTGACTTCAGGGTTTTCTGTTGTCAGGTCTTTTATTCTCCCATTCACACAACAGCACCCTGGTGTCATACATAGGAAAGGTCCCCCTTTAGAGGAGTCCAATACACTGGGTGCCCAATTCCCATCTGAAGGGTCAATGGGGGGGGATAAGTTGCCAAACAATGTGACTGGGTCAGTGCCAGTTGAGAAGCTGTTGTATTACAGCTCATAGGGTTTTACTTTAAGGCCATACTCAGATGGCACATGCAATAGCAGAGTGACAGAACACCCACACCTACGTAGTGACATGCCCTCTGTCCCAGCCTACCTGCAGCAGCAGCTGACTACCACAGCCTAGTACCACTACTGTGCCCTAGCTGATCCGCCTCTCGTCTTCCCCAGAAGAAGCCAGCAGCTCTTGCTTCATTATTTCTCTTGTCCCGGCCAAGTCCTACAGGTACCAGAGATGCTAATCAAACCATGTTCCCTTAGTTTATACTCTGGGCATTATTCCCCTTGAAAAACACAATCAATGGCCACACTGTTCTCACTAGAAAAAATGACTTGCTCCATAAACAACAAAAATACTCCACATGCAATGCTTTAAGTGTTTTCATACTGCACCTAAGGACGTCATCAAAATAAAACTTCATTATCTTACAACAGCCACACCTAGCCATGTGATCAAAGAAATCATATGATACTCTGAAATAAACACAGTATCAACTACTTTTATATTTACAATAATGAACATTACATATATGAAAACCTCAAAAAATAAAAATTCCAAATAATGTTTTATGAAATGTTAACATAGATAAAAACACTTTTATAAAATACTACCATTGAGACCTGATAAACATGTAGCATTTAATTCTATTTACCAAATCGATTATCTATAGCAAACTATTTCCCCACCAACCTCCTCTGCACTTGTATTTAAATTTTTTCTAAAACAAAAATATATTAATTTTTTTTTTTTTTTTTTACAAAAGTCTGAATGCTTATATAATGCATTAATGTCCTTTTTTGTGATACTATTCAAATAAATTCTCTTAAATAACCTCCACACCATTTATCCTATACAGTATCACAAGAAATATATTTGGCCACATGTAAGAATACCACCGGTCCTACAACCACTGTTTTTGGTCATTATCCCTCTATGTGAGTGCGGCTTGAAATTTAAAAAATAAACAAGGACGTCAAATGATTCTGTCTACAAACTAAGCTCACTCCAAGAAACTGTAGAGTCCAGCGTGGAAAAGAATTGTCAGCTGCAGATGTTCATAGGTTCATAGGTTCATACTAGGCTATCTGCCCAAGGGCATTTATAAGCCTAGCCCATAGTTATGTGGCTTTCGCCACCCCTTTAGTTTGAATAAAAACTATGCCTATCATTTTGCTGTGCCTCTGTCAAGCAGTGACACTGAAGTAATCCCTGGGGTATATCTGCAATCTCCCATCCATTGGTCAAGATTCCTCTTGAACAAGGCCAGAGAGGTGCTCTGCCTCACATGTACCGGGATTTTGTTCCACAGCATAGGGAGTCTCTGGGTGATGAATCTGTCCCTCCAGCACGTTCTATTTATAACCGTGTCAAGGTTTAAGTCTCCCGCCCTTGTGGTTCTGAGGGATCTAGATTTTTGAGGTGAAGCATATTCATCAAATCTGGGTTTGACATGGCCTTATATGTCAGGCACAGGTCACCTCTGAGCAAGCGGTATGAGACTGAATAGAGCTGGAGTTCTTTCAGTCGGGCAGCATAAGACATATTTTGAGACCCTTTATCCTTTTGGTGAGGAACTTTTGGGGCCTTTCAAGCTGCAGCAGGTGTCTGGTCAGATACATTCGAACGGGCATTGTACTCAATCATAGGTCTAATGAGTGATGAGTACAGGGGGACGATGACCTCCCTTGATCCAGATGTGAATCCCTTCATGATCAGGTGGGCGATATAGAAGGTTTTCCTAACTACTTTAGCAACATGAGTGTCAAACGAAGGCTACTGTCAACCTGGGTCCCCAGATCCCTGATGACTTTTTCTGTGCTCAGTGGATTGCCACCTATATGGTAGCTAGGGGTAACCTTGTTTTTCCCAAGGGTATGACTATGCATTTTTGGCGTTTAACTTCAGGCCATGGCTCTGGCACCAGTTATCCATTTCTGTGAGGCCCTTCTGGAGGATATCTGTGTCAGATGTGTTTTCGACTATGGCGCCCAGTTTGCAGTCATCGGCAAACTTTGTCAGCCATAACCCTCCTGTGTTTGCTTGTACTTCAGAAAAGTAGATGCCGAACAAGAGTGGACCCAGGACTGAGCCCTGTGGGACACCACTTGTGACAGGCTTTGAGTCTGACATGGCTCCAGCAACTCTGACCCTGTGGGTTCTGTCACTTAGCCAGTTTGCAACCCATCTTGTGATGTATGGGTTTACATTCAAGCTGATGAGTTTTTCGATGATACCTGAGTGGGGTATTGTGTCGAAGGCCTTTGCCAGGTCGAGGTAGGCTGTATGGACTGCCTTTCCTCATCAATGGCCTTGGTGACTGTCTCGAAAAGTCAACCAAGTTTAAGAGGCAGGATCTGCCTTTGACAAAGCCAAACTGGGTTGGATCCAAAGTCTGCAAGTTCCCTATGTCTTTATTTATGAGTTCCATTATGATCCTCTCCATGGCTTTGCAGATAAGGCTTGTCAAGCTAATGGGGTGGTAATTTCCAGGGTCTGTGGAGGCACCGCCCTTATGAAGTGGGACAACAGTCGCCGTGCGCCACTCCTTGGGCACGTATCCTGAGGTGAGGCTAAGATTAAACAGCTGTCCTAACTGTGGGTTTAATTCCTCGTTGAGTTCGTGAAGCACACAGCCGGGGACACCATCCGGTCCCATGGATGCTGTGTTTTGCCTTAGTGAGGGCAGTTCTCACCTGGGCGTTGGAGATGTTTGGGGGCTACAATCCTCTGGAATAGATATCTCTCCTTTTGGGGAGAAGTTTGCACTGAACCTGTCAGCCAGTATGTTGGCAATGTGTGTAGGTTCAGTAATTTTCACATCATTTTGAACTAATTCTGAGCATATCTGGGAGTTTCCTCCTAGGTTTCTAACATAGCTAAAGAAGGCCTTATGATTCTCTTTAGAGTCCTTGGCGATTTTTCTCTCAAAATTTGCCTTGGATGATTTTATGAGAGCTCTTAGTTTTTACTTATAATGATCAAAGGTGTCTTACCTTTCAAGGATTTTGCTCTATCTTGTAGTAGCTTCCTCCTTTTGTTGTAGAGCTTGTTTATGGCTGGGGTCCACCAGACTGGACGCTTGCCTTTGGTACAGAGAGTCTTAGTTTTGTTTGGGATTGCCTGATCCATGCAGTCCTGTAGGTGCTGGTAGAAGGCATTTGTAAGTGATTCAGCGGTTTGAGTAATGTTTACCACTGGCTCAGGGGCCTTAAAGGAGACCACACTAGTTTTTAGAAGTGTGAAATCGGCTTTTGAGAAGTTTTTCACTGTGGTCTTTTTTGTTTCAGGTGGGGGCGGGATGAGGACCTCCAGCGAGATTAGTTTATGATCTGATCTCACCAGTGAGGGGTATACTTCGGGTGTTGAACATTTTGATCCCATGTTCGTGATGATGAGATCAAGTATGTTTTCTCCTCTTGTGGGGATGGTGACTAGTTGTTCCATGGCATTTGAGTTTATGAACTCCAGGAATCTTTGGGTTAGAGTGTTCGGGCTTGAGTAGTGTTCCCAGTCTATATTAGGGTAGTTGAAGTCACCTAGTATGATGGTGTTTGGAGATACATTTATCCCCTCCAATGTTTTCAGGAAGGCCATGTGAGGTTCCTGAGTTTGAGAGGGTTGCCTGTAACATGCTACAAATTGCAGAGCAGTCTTGCCTATGGTTAATTGCACCTGGATGGTCTCCGATGCATCGTGCGTTGCCACCAACCTTGAGGTGTGGGTGTCCTTTATGAATATGGACACCCCCCCTCCTTTCTTGGTGTTGTCCGGATTTTGGGGCTGGAACGCATGATATGAGGTGAAACCTGTTAGTGCTGGGGTGCTCTCAGGAGCCTTGAACAAGGTTTCTGTCACAGCACAGACATTGATGTTCTCCATATTGAGAAGGGCCTCGAGTGCGTGCATCTTGAGATTGAGACTTCTGGCATTGAGCAGCATTACCCTTAGTTTTTTTCCTTTTGGTGTTCTAGGGTGGTAGGTTTAGAATTTGAGCCTTGCCTAAAAGGCACTATGGGGTCGCAAGCGCCTTTCCCAATATCTGGAAGCCCAGGGTGACAGGTGCAAGCCGTCCCTTGCGAAGCAGCGTGGCTTGTCCAGCATGTCATCCCAGGCAGACAGACATTGGATCCCCTTTGAATGACACCAGAATTTAAGCCAATTATTAAAGCTGATCATCTTATCACTGTATTGTGGCATCATTCTAGGTGAAGGTAGGATACTGCTCAAGGTCAGGGTCATACCTGCCTGGGCTACATAATCAGAGAGCTCCTCGATGTCCCTTTTCATGTAGTCCACGGAGGTAAGTCTCAGGTCGTTGACACCAGCGTGGACAATGACTGAGTCGTACTTGTACCTGCTGTTGAGAGACCTGAGTGCTTGCGTTATGTGGCGGATTCTAGCGCCCGACAGGCAGCTTACTGTGACCTTCTCTTTACTCAGTCTGGTGAGCGGGACGTCAGTGTGTCTGACTATGGAATCACCAATGACAAGTGTGTCTGGCATTTTGTTTGGCCTTAAGGGCTGTGACTGTTTGACACTCTGACTGTGTGGTCTATGTGTTGCATGTGTTGGGTCGTGAGGTGGTAGTTGTTTGGGTGTCTGCTTTGGTGGCCTCTGCTGTTTTGGTAAATTTTTGATCAGAGCCTCCGAGTATGTCTTTGTGTGAGTACGTGTATGATTTGAAGTTGTGATGGTACCATGTGTGACTGGGTATGTATTGTGTGTGGTTACCTTCTCCTCCTGTCTGGTCTTGCCAGTCCTATGTTGAGAGAGCTCAGCCTCCAGTTTGGCCGTATAGTTGCATCTCTCGCATGTATTTGTGTTTTGTGGGAGAAGGAGAGGATTGTCTGTGTACATGAGGCAATTGTAACATTGCCTCAATATTCCCAGGTTCACCAGTTGAGCTGGAGAGGACACTAGCAACTGATCCCTCGACATACTAGAAGTAGTAGATAAAGAGACTTTCAAAGGCCGGGGGAAGTGGGTTTTAGGCTGATGGGGTACTATCTGTAATAAGAGTGCTTTATCAAGGTGCAAGTACTGTAGGAGTAAGTGCTAGGCTTTACAGATAGAGAATAGTCTACTTGGGAATCAAGTAGAGATGAACTTTTCAGTTATAGGATATGCTGGTTAGATCAGCAGTACAGCTCGAGGAAAGTAGTTCTAAGGGAAAATTGGAAGAGTGGAATTTAGATGGCCCAAATAGTTTAACCTTGTTTAACCGCCGCTGCTCTTGTGTGCAACAGTGGTAACTCCGCGCTTACGCGCGTTTAGCGTGTTTTATAGCAGGGGGCTGAAGGGAGCTAGGAATTGGCCCAAAACGACCAATGGACTACTAGTTTCTGGCTGAAACTTCACCAAATCGGACAAAAGGCGCTCAGTGCTTCCCACTCCCACTGGTAAGCAAAGAAACTTCCCTCCTTCCTAATAAGGCAATGGATCAGTAACAGGAACTAAAAACAAAGCCCAGGGATCAGCAACTCTGAAACTGGACTACTCTAGTTCAGTAAGGCAGGAAAACAAGAGATTTTTGTTTTTTTTTTTTTACAGAGACAAGGAGAAAAACAGACAGTAAATGCTATAAATGCTTTAAATCGGCTAGCGCACTTTAGTGTGTAGCCTACAGAAACAATTTGCAACAATTAGTAACTTAAAGTGCAATAAACAGTGTAAAATGCAGAAATCACTTAAAGTAGCAATGGTCAATCTATACTCACTTATCAGGCCCCACTCAAGTTCCACATTTAAGAGTAGTGCTGGTGACTGCAAGCCCAATTACCAAGCAGTACTATTTCATGCTTTACTAAATGAACTGGTGCTTATGCAAGTAAGAGGAAAGGAAACACATTTATTAAAATAATACAAATTGTTTTCCTTTCCCCATGTCTATGTTATTCCAGAGTTAAATGCAGGGATGGGGGACTAACGGTAAATACACTATTGCAAAAATACTTTAAGTGCTACTTCTTGTACTCAGTGCATTTGCTTTGTGCAGCTTTTGTGGTCGATGGATGACAAGTGACTTCAGTGTGTGGGGTTACTTCTTGATGATGTGTGTGTGAGGTCATTTTAATGAAGTGGAAGGACACCATCAGTATATGCTTGCAATCAGGTGTCCTGTACTACCCAGAATAATCTAAGCCACTAAAAAATTATTAGCATCAGTAATAGGTTCAAGAGGAATATCCAGAAATGAGAACTCGCACTTCTGCTACACTATAAAAAAGACCCTTCTTAACTAATACATACTTTTCTAAACCACAAAAGATCTAAAGACCAAAGAAGTCTTCACATTAAGTGTTTTTAGTAACTTTCTGATACATGCCTTATCCTGTTCAGGGTCACAGAGGAACATAAGGACATCCTGGCAGATGCCAGACTTAAGGCATTGAAGCAACTATTAATGGGTCTGCCAGTCCCAAAGCAAGGTGTGTGAGTGCAAACACAGGCACACACATATACACATCACCACCACGCAATTCAAGGGGCTGCTAACTCAAATGGCACAGTTTAGGGATGTGTAAGGAGACTAGATGAAAGTACCCAATACAGAAAATGAACCAGTAGACCAAGGCTTAGATGAAGCAGTGCTAACCCATTGTGCCATACACCACAGAGATGGTAAAGTCCTACCCAAGATATCACTGTGTGTGTGTTGGGTGGGCTCAACCCCACCACCCACTATGAGGGCTTTGCTCCCACATTTCTTTACTAATAATATGCCAACTCCACAGTTATATAATTAAGACTAAAGTAAATATACCAAAGATATGCAATAATTGACAAAGTACAGTTGTGTAAAATCGTACCACAACAGTAGATGTACTTTTCACTGTTGTAGAATTCACCACCTCTGGGATCTCCTGCCTAGGATACCCCAACATCTGGCCAGTATACCACAGCCTTTAT
Organism: Protopterus annectens; assembly: GCF_019279795.1. NCBI lineage: Eukaryota > Metazoa > Chordata > Ceratodontiformes > Protopteridae > Protopterus > Protopterus annectens. The sequence goes on along the minus strand of NC_056747.1, from coordinate 182,824,126 downwards.
TACCTATGAAGCATGGTATATCAGATGTATGCCCTCTGTGCAAGTGTCAGGCATATAGGTGACATACATACACTCCCACCTCAGAAATGAAGCATCTCAGGAGAACCAGGACCCTAACTGGAAAGGAGGACATGTACATCCAGGAACAAAGGAAGAACCTCTTGCCAGTATGAAAATACCACCCATGCAAAAGGAAGAAAAAAAGGGGGCAAACGGGAGGAAGTAAATACTGCAACAGTAAAAATTAGGATATCTACTACCAATAGGAAGAAATGAGAATACAACCAGACCTGATGAAGGATACGGCTCTCAGCCAAAACAGAGAAACAGAGCAAGAATCCAAAAAAAAAAAAGCTTTGCCAAACCACCACAGCTGTGAAAATCTTCTATTTAATGTAAAAAACACACAAAGTACAGTTGCGTACACTTACTATAAATGTAGATGTTCGAGTGTATTCATTGTTGCAGTCATTACATTTGGGCTATCTGCCTGCAGGTAGCCCTTAGCCGGCCTGAATACCAGAGTCTTGGATTCCTGCGTAGGACGCTGTCTCTTCTTCCATGACGTCAGGTCGTCAGGGGTATAAAACATGCAGCCGACGCCATTACATTCATTTTTTTTGCCCCAGCTGTCAGGTGCCCCCATAATGGAAGCAGTAACATGTTATGTTATACCTCCATCAAAACGCAAATACACCAAGAAAGCAACCAGGACTGCAACAGTGAATACACTCAGACATCTACATTTATGGTAAGTGTACACAACTGTACTATGTTCTTCGTGTTTCACTTTTGCAGTCATTACATTTGGGTTTATTCCCAAAGCTAAAGAAGGGAGGAGGAAGTCAGAGAGCATTAGGACCAGCTAATAAGCCCTGCAAGACTGCAGTGGCAAAACCAGCTCTGGATTTAGAAAACATAGGCATGTGGTAATGCTTGGTAAAGTTATCTACAGAGCTCCAGGTAGCAGCTTCTAGGATGCCCCTGGTAGGGACTCCTCTGAGGAAGACTGTAGAGGTAGATGCAGCCCTGGTGAAATGTGATCTTATCCCCTTGTGGGGTAGGGTTTTCCATGGTGCTTATAGCAGAATTGAATGCAATGGGCTATCCATTTAGAAATGGTTTGCTTTGAAATGGCCTTCCCCTCTGCCCCTACAGCAAAGCCAACTAGCAGCTGTTCAGATTTTCTGAGAGGCTTAGTCCTATCCAAACAAAATCTAAGTTGTCTGTGCACGTCCAAAGAGTGCAGTATTCGCTCATCTTTGTTTTGTGGATTCGAGAAAAGGGTAGGCAAATGAATGGACTGATTTAGGGCCACACTAGACACCACCTTGGGCATAAAGGAAGGAATGGTCCTGAGGGAAACCCTGTCTGCATGGAAGATAATGGAGGGCTCCACTGCCATGAGGGCCTGTAATGCAGACACTCTTCTTGCTGAAGTGATGGCTAGAAGAAAGGCTGTTTTCCAAGAAAGGAATTTCAACTCTGCAGTTGCAGCTGGTTCAAATGGAGGGAGAGTGAGCTTTTCCAATACAAAGTTAAAGTCCCAGGCTGGAGTAGGGGCTCACCTGGGGGGGGGGGGGGGGGGGTCTTAAATTTTTGGCCCCTCTGAGGAACTGCTTTAGCAGGGGGTGAGAGAAGAGGGGTGGTTCAGTATTATAATGTGCTGAAATGGCAGAGGCATTCATTTTAATTGACGAGAAGGATAGGCCCTTGTGGAGCATTTCTGTTAAGTTACTGAAGAATATGAGGTAAGCTGGCAATTGTTGTGCCCATCCCCCGAGTCTGGCTCCAGGAACAGTACCTTTTCCACTTTTCAGCATAAGATTTCCTAGTACTAGGCCTCCTTGCTTCCAGAATGACATCTAGCACCTGCTTACTGAGGGATGCTACTGGGGAGCTCAAGGAATTAGCCAAGCTGTAAGGTTCAGGGTTTGAAGCTGAGGGTGTGGAATCTGGCCCGCCTGCTGGAACAGCAGGGAAGGTGTCTTAGAGGTAGGTGCCATGGTTCCAGCAGTATCATACTGCACAAGAGGGAGTACCAATACCGGCATGGCCAGTCTGGTGCAATCGGTATTGTCCTTGGTTTGTCCTGTTTGATCTTTAGCAGAACCTTTGAGAGGAGAGGCAGAGGGGGGAAAGGCATAAAACAAAAGGCTTTCCCAGGTAAAGGACAGGGCATCCACTTTCCAAGCTTGACTGTGGGGAGTCCTTGTGCAGAATTTGTCCAATTGGTAGTTTTGAGGGGAGGCAAACAGGTCTATCTCTGGAGTCCCCCATTTGTTCCTCAAGAGGTTGAATATTTTTGGTTCAAGTTTCCATTCGTGTGGGTCCATGAGATTTCCGCTTAGGTAGTCTGCCAGTGAATTTAGCTTGCCTGGCAGGAATTGAGCTTGTAGGTGCACTAGTAGCTCAAGGCTGTATTCCACAGAGCCATGGCTAGTCTGCAGAGAGGGTACGAGTGGGTTCCCCTCTGCTTACTTATGTCTTTACCAATAACTGTCCTGGAAGGATGTGGTCTTTGAAGGCTGTCGGGGAATTCTGTGCAGCTAACATTTCTTTTTGGCTGAAATGCAGGTGCATCTGACTTGGGTTCCATTTGTCCTGAATGCACTGCCCTGCCAAGTGAGCCACCCATGCATAGTCTGATGAGTCTGTTGTTAGGGTTTAGGCGGCAGGGGGTAGAGTGAAAGGGAGCCCCTTGTTGTGGTAGCAGGCCTCTGCCCACCAAAGGAACTCTGTCTTTATACAAAAAACGATAGGAATCATTGATTCCAGGTCGTGAGAATGTTGGCACCATAGACTTTTTAGATACCATTTTAGTTTCCTCATATGCAGTCTTGCATATGGAATTAGCAAAGTGCAAGAGGCCATGAACCCCAGGGCTTGCAGAATTTTCCTTACAGATAGCTGGGTCCTTTTGGCCAGTAGTTTGAATTAGGCTGTCAAACTTGTTTCTCTGGAGTGAGGAAAGCCATCTGGGAAGTTGTGTTTAAGCTTGCTCCCAGGAATACAATCTGTTGGCAGGGTATTAGGTGAGATTTATTTTCGTTTATGGTGTACCCCAGTGAGGTTAGAAGCTTCTTTATGAATGCAAGATGTTTTAATAGCAAGCACTGGCTTTCTGCCTGAATCAGACAATCGTCCAGGTTTGGGTATATTTGAATATTTCTCTGCTTGCAAAATGCAATGGCTGGAGCTAGACACTTTGTTAATACCCTGGGTGCAGTAGAAAAGCCAAAGGGAAGTGCAGAGAACTGATAGTCCATGGAGCCTGCCCTGAAGCGTAGGTATTTTCTACAAGATTCCCTTACTGGAATGTGCAGGTAAACTTCCTTTAAGTCTAAGGTTGCCAACAAGGCATCTTTGCCTAGCATAGGCAGCAGCTGTTGAAGTGTTAGCATTTTGAATTTTGGGATTACCAAAAAGGTGTTTAGAATAGAGAGGTCCAGGATAGGATGTCAGGAGCTGTCTTTTCTGGGTACCAGGAAAAGTCTTGAATAAAAACCTTGTCCCCTTTCTTCTGCTGGGACAGGTTGAATAGCCCTGATACTTAGAAGAGAGAGAGAACCTGCTGTTGAGCTTCTGCCCACTGATTTGGGGGTAGGTCAGGCCAACCGTTTGGGGTTGGTAGGGGGTGGAAGTGTAATCTGTATCCTTGGAAAACTATATTTAAAACCCATTTGATCCTGGGTTGAGCTCCCAGTTTTTTGCATGCAGGGCGAGCTTTCCTCTTAGGGGAGCAGGCAGTTGGAGCAGAGCTTGGAAGGGTTAAGGTTAAGTCATTGTGACATTTTTCCGTAGGGGTTGTCTTACTACTTCCTGCTTTGGAAGTGGGAGCCCCCCACTGTTTAGGCCTGTGTGTAGCCCGAGACTGTAACCTAGGTGGTCTGCTGTTTTTTAGGTTTGGACTGAGAAGGCCTGGAAGAGACTGGAAAGGACCAATTCTTTGAAGGCCAATGCCTACTAAATCTGGGAGGCTGTACTTGCAGAAAATCTTTACAGTTTGCAGAGATTTAGCTTCTTCCTCCATCTTTTTGAGGACGACTTCTGCTTTATTGCCAAACAGGCAGTCTTGGTTTAAGGGAGCATCCAGTAATTTAGCTTTAACATGATCTTACAAGTTTTGCTCCTTAAGCCAAGCATGCCTTCTAAGTACAGTCCCAGTGACAGCAGCCCTGTAAGGTGCTTCTAAAGAATCAAAACCACATTGCTAAGTATGCTTACCAACTTGTTCAGCAGAATGCATTAAATCCTGTAATTCTTTGTGTTCAGCACAGTCAGGAATCAACATCGTTTTCTTTTAAGTAGTCCCATAATATGCTGCTGGTACTTTAACATATGAAACTGGCAATTTAAAGCCCTAATGGCCAAAGTAGCAGAAGTGTATACCTTCTTACCCCATCTGTCCAAGGCTCTAGAATCTTTATCAGAAGGGGTAGATTTTTGGCAGCAGTAGCTTTAATGCCCTTTGGACCTTGGGAAATGGTCACTGGATCCGCAGTAGGATTCTTGAAGAGGAACTTGTGAGAGTCAGGTACTCTGTAATACCTGCCAGGTTTTCTGGGAGCTGGAAGTAAAGTGTCTGGGGACAGGCTAGATTCCAAGAAAGCGTCATATACAATGTCCAGAACAGGAGGGATAGCTAAAGGTCTGTGTTGAGGAAGGAGTAAGAATTCCCTAAGCCTCTTTTTGGAGTCAGAGTAATCCTGGCTTTCCCAGCAGAAATGCTCCCTACGAGTGTGCAAGGTTTCACCAAAAGAAAAATCTTCTGGAGGGGAAGCAGAGGGAATGGAATCCCCTGCATCAGAATCCTCACAGGTAGATAAGGGCAAATCCTGGTAATCAGAAGAAATATCAGAATCCTGATCAAAAGAATCGGAAGGAAAATCAGTTCTAGGTCTCTTAAGAGGGGGAAGGCTGGCTTCCCCTAATTAAGGTAATAAGGTCTTCAGCCATTCTAAGCATTTGTTTTTTAGGCATATGGGCCTGACCATGCAGTTTGGACACCGGTTTTCTAGGTGCGGGTCGAGTTTTAGGCCTGCATGAAGAAAATGGTGTTGGTGTAAAATGCAAGTCTGTAGGCATGAATACATCATCAGAAGCCGGTGCCTGCACAGCGGCTCCGGGCCCATCCAAGGTAGAGACATCCGCAGGTTCCATAGTTGAAGTATCATCTCATGGCATACCGGACTCCGAATGGGTCTCAGTAGAGGCCTGCGAATCTGAAGTAGCGGGTATCAGGGGCTGCGAAAGCACCTGAGTACTGGTGAACTGGCAACTAGCTTAATGGAAGCGTCGTCAGCAGTTTTAGACCCATGCGGTCTGTCTCTGTCTTTATCCTTACGTTTTTTCGGAATATCAGTAGTCGGACGGCTTACCGAAGCCATTTCTGGATAGTTATACAGAGTACCAAAATAATTTGCAGCAAAAATAGACAGACGATAAATAGTTTGGGGGTTGAATAAGGCACAAAACCGACAGCGAGGGACGTTGTTGTCTGGGCCTAAGCAAGAAATGCAGTACGAATGAAAATCTTTATGAGGTATTTTCTTTCCACAGGTAAGACAATTGTTAACTTTTACTGACATTGGTTAAGAGCAAGAAAAAGGATCCCCAATGGGGTACTAAGCTTTTTTGAAGACTTCGGTTCTGAAACTTGAAAATGAAAATTTCAGGAGTCAGCCAACCGGCACTTAGAACTGCTTATGCTTGGGCACCACGCGGCAAGTAAGACTGATGTAATGGCATTGGCTGCATATTTTATACCCCTGACGTCATGGAAGTTAGAGAGCATCCGACACAGGAATCCAAGACTCTGGTATTCAGGCCAGCTGAGGGCTACCTGCAAGCAGATAACCCAAATGTAATGACTGCAACAGTGAAACACGAAGAACATCGAGTAAGCGCTTTCACGATCACACTGACCGCTTCATCAGACTGAAAACATCAAGCATAGCAACTTCCTTATAAGCACATGCTCAATTAATCACAATCAATTATGCAATTAATAAAATCACCCTAAACATATGAATTTCTTTTTAAAAAATATATAAAAAATATAAATCAATACCCCAATTCATTTATAACTAATAATGTATATATTTAACTAATATCACTCTTCTACTAAATTTAATGTTTAAGTGTTCTAGCCTTCAAGAAAAGGCTTAAACGAGGCTGTCTCATTGATCCCCGGTAGTGTGTGGGCATTTAGCTTAAGAATCCATCTCTGCTCTAACTCCGTTCTGTTTTTAATGCCCCCCCCTTAAGCCTTCATTTAAGATTTCCAATACAAAAAACTTAAAGCAGTGTAACAACCCCTCAGCCTCAATGTGTTTAGCTAAGGCACTGTTTTCCTTCCTATTCTGAATGTCCCTAATATGTTCCTGAATGCGTTCTTTTAGCATTCTGTTGGTCTTCCCAACATAATAGGCCTTATAGACTTCACAGAATGCAAAATAAACTACATATCTTGTTCTGCAGTCAGCACAATACTTGGTGTGCATCTCAAAATGCACAAATGTGGTGCAAGAGTAGACCTATTTACAAGCAGTACAGTTCCTAAAACATATGTGGCCTTTCTCTGGGACAGATTATTAAATCTACTCTCTGGGGTTCTACAGCAGAGCTGACATTTTAAGGGGTTTACCTTTACATGTGCATATTGCACAAGGGCGAACATCAATTTTCCGAAAGGCAGTTTGCAAACGCCTAACGGAAAAAGGTTTGAATGTCTGTTGCATACCACTTACTCAGAGGTGATCTCTGCCTGACATACAAGGCCACGTCCAACCCAGAATTGATGGACATGCACCACCTAAAAAAAAAAAAAAAACAAATCCTGGAGAGCCACACGCTCTAGAGATATAAACCTCACCACAACGATAAATAGGACATGCTGGGGGGATAGATTCCTGTCCCAGAGCCTCCCCATGCTTTGGGACAGGATTCCAATATACATCAGGCAAAGCCCCTCACTAACACTCTTCAAGAGAAACCTTGACGGGTGGATGGGAAACAGAAAATTTACCCCAGGGATCACTGCAGTGGCTCTGCTGGACAGTGGCGCAGGGAACCAACGACTCTGCTGGACAGAGGCATAGGGAACTAATCTAAGGGGGTGGCAAAAGCCAACACATTCTGACTAGGCTTATAAATGCTCTTGGGCAGATAGCCTAGTACTTACCTATGAACCTATGTGCATTGAGCGAATGCACAATGAGATTCGCTCATTGCACATTCGACATTCTGGGGCAGATTGCATTATAGTGGGGATCGGAAAATGGTTCCTTTCCCCACTGTAGTGCGATCTCGGAGTTAGAATAATAATGTTGGGGGGGTGGGCGCAGTCCCCCACATGGGAGGTGCAGTGGGGCTTGCCCCCCCCTGCATTACACTATGCAATTTTTTTCGACATTAATGTTCGAAACGAATTGGCTTTTCGAATTGCTGATTTTCGAACATTTACAGTTGTCGCTGTTTCAAGTTTCATGGTTACGATTCGCTCGTATGAGCAATCGCACCACTGTGTTTCTCTGTTATGAAGGTAAACAGTTTTAAAGATTTCTTGCTTTTAAAAGAAAAGCTGGGTGCATCATCTAATACCCCCTCTAGTTCTTTAACTGTATTCAGGATGCTCCAATTAAAAACATCACAAAAGATGTTTATGTCACTGCCATAGGCGAGTGGGAACCAAAGTTTATTCATTCCTTTCCTGCCACTCTGAGGGACACTATCCTCCCTCTTTGAGCAATATGCTCTCCCCTTACCATCTCTCTCTTTTAGTAATTCAACTACATATCTATCGTATATATGTGCAGGATACCTCCTCTCCATGAAATCTTCCCTCAGTGTATCCAATGCCAATTGCATTTGTGCTTCATCATTATGCAATCTGATTAACCTTAAAATCTGCCTTGTCACTATATTCTTTCCAATGAAGTGTGGATGCATGCTATTTCTATGCAGCAACGCATTTCTTCTAGTGGGCTTCCTATACAGACTAGTTTGTATCCCTAGTATGTCTGACTTCAGCTTCACATCTAAACACTCAATTTCATCTGGTGAGACTTTGCTGGAAAACTTTAAAAACTCAGTGGTCGAATGTAGGTATTCAAGGAACACACCGAGTTCTCTTTGTGTCCCCCCCCCCATAAAAAGAACAGGTAATCCACAAAACGAGTATACCAGATCAAGTTTTTTCTATACTGTTGTTTCATTAGAAATGTTTCACGTTCCCACTCAGCCAATGCAAGGTTGGAGTAGCTATTGGCACATGGAGTGCCCATCGTTACACAAACCCTTTTGAGATAACACTGTTCCCTAAAAATCAAGATGTTATTTTCTAAAATAATTTCTAACAGTGAGCATAGCAGATTCACTTTATCATTAGTATAACACTGTTTGGTATTCAATATACTCTGAATATTTTCAACACCCCAACTATTCGGAATAACAGTGAATAATGACACAATGTCCAAGTTAACAAACAAAATTTCACATTCAATGCCCCTGGTCTTGCTATGCAATTCCTGTAAAAACAACTTGGTGTCTATAAGTATACTTTCACAAGTCTGTAACACAGGATGTAAACATTTCTCAACATAAATCGACAGGGGCTCAGTAGCCCATCCATTACTAGAGACAACTGGTCTCAAAGGTGGGTTAACTAAATCTTTATGCACTTTAGGCAGTCCATAAATTGTCAGATACACAGGGGTGTCCACTGTAAAATATCTAAATAATTCCTCAGAAATTGTTCCATTAACAAACAGATCAAATATCAGGACATAAATTCTACCTCTAATGGCTTTTCCTTGCATTTGTGTTATCTTCTGGTAGGTAATTTCATCATGCAACAATAAATGCATTTGAGTAACATTAAGGTCTTTGTCAAGAACAACAATACCTCCACCCTTGTCCGCAGGCCTAATTTCAATAGACTGTAGAGATTTCAATTCAACCAGTGCATCACTTTCATCTTTACTCATATTAAAATAATGAGATGTTACACCTTCACTGAATATCTTCCTAATCTCCTTGTCAAATGTTTCAACAGTCGGATGCATTTTGGGAACAAATGTACTAGGTTTAACAAAATTGCAACACTCAGTACTAGTTTTTCTGAAAATAGTTTTTAAAGTAAGAGTCCTACCAAACAGTCTTAGTTCTTTCAAAACATCAGTTAACGCCAGCTTTTGAGCTGGAATAAAAGACAAACCTTTGCCTAATAATGTTACCTGCGCATCTGTCAAAGATATGCTGGAAATATTCAGGTCCAAACCTTCAAATTTTGGCTCCTCGTAACTCTCTGCTGTATTCCCGTCAGTTCTTGTGAATGTGGAGCTCTGCCCCTTCTCCCTCGGCCTCTCTTTGATGGGTAATGCCTTCTGCAGTTGAAACGGTACAATGAGTGTCCCCTTTTTTGCACTCGAATCCTCGGAAAAAGGATTCATTTGCATATTCTGCTCTAACCTATTCCTTACTTCTTTAGTACTGATAACTTTATGCTGTCCCTTTTCTTGATAGCACTTCTGTGTATTATCAGAAGTAGATGCCATCTCCATTTCAGAAATAAAAAACTACTACCACAAATGAAAAATATAAAATACAACCAGCCAGTGAATCCAACACAGGTTTATTGTAAATCTCTGTCTCTGACGTCTCGGCCCAAAAAAGCCTTCAAGGAGTAAAGAACATCATACAAAACTTGCCTAAAATACTATAACCAATTAACAATTAAACAATTAAATGAGCATTCTCCAATTTAATTCTTCATTTAACCCATGTGGGTACAGAGTACTAAATTTCAAAATATGCACTGATTCCTTAGTTAAAAGCTGTTTTTTAAGACGACATTCATCAAAAAGTGACATTTATTTTCTCTAAAATAGTTCATTGTAACCCTTCATTATTACCATCATGAAATTGCTGAAAATGTACTGCTACAGAGCTTTCTTCCTTTTTATTATAAATATCCCTTGCATGTTCTAGTAATCTCACTTTGAATGCCCTCTTGGTCTCCCCCCAATATAAAATAAATTGCAAGGTCATCTGAGGGTATAAACAACACCCTCAGTATCACAAGTGAAGTTATTCCAAGTTTCAAATGGAATATTATTAATTCTTGGAAAATTTTCTACTACAAATTTACAAGCTTTGCATTTATTACAGCAAGTGGTTCCCCTGATATTCAACCTCTGATCTATTTTCATAGCCGGGGTACAAAATCTTCCTCACAATAAAATTTTGTATGTCCCTGCCCCTTCTATAGGAGATTCCCAACCTGCCATGTAGAGACATTTTTCAAAGAACACAAGTATTTCCAAATATAGGCGTATAATGAAGTAATTGCTGAGTATGTTGAGTTACTGCACAAGGGTAACAGACTTGGTTATTTCTCTGAAACTGATATTAAGAAGAAGTTTAATACAGATGGATGTAAAATGGCATATTTTTATTGCCTCCCCAAGATTCATAAAAATTTAAATAGCCCACCAGGAAGGCCTATAGTCTCGGGTTGTGAATATTTCCCCCATACACTATGCCTTTCTTTACATAGTTATTTAGCACCTGTAGTATATACTTTGCCATCTTATATTCAAGATATATTTAATTTTTTGCAAAAAATTAAAGATATTAAGTGGAACAGTAACGTGCATTTCTTTACATTAGATGTTAAAAGCCTCTATACGACCAGCCGCCATAATTTTGGCATGGAGGCTTTGAGATTTCTAGGTATCTCACCAATGACAGAATATACAGTAGAATTGGTATATTTCTGTCTTACACAACTTTTTTGAGTTTAATAATAATCTTTTTAGATAGAGACAAGACACAGCAATGGGGGCTGCTTTTGCCCCCATGTATGCTAATCTAAGCATGGGCCTTTTTGAGAATGAATATACCTCTATAGGAATAAGTTTTTTTGTCAGCATGTTATTAGGTACTACATGTATATTGACAATTTAATTTTTATAGCTGAGGGGGGACAGGACTTAGTAACAGAATTTGTTAATTCTCTGTATAATAACAGACATGGTCTACAATTTGATGGCCTTAATATAAGAACACATATTCCTTTTCTGGATGCAGTCATTGGTATTAGGAATGGTTCTAAACTAATGACGTCAGTGCATAAAAAGTTTGATCAAGGTACACAGTTTGTTCATGGCCGTAGTTGTCATCCTACACATACTATGGAAGCACTTTATTATGGTGGGATGCTCAGAATATCTAGGTTGTGCAATAATATTTATGATTTCAAACAATAATTGGGTAGAACTGTACACGTTTGTTAAAAGGGGCTACAGCAAAAGCCTAATTGAGAAGAGTTGGAAGAAATTATGCAATAATTTTGACAAAAGAAATTGTCATGCTAGTAGACAGTCCTTGGACCGTTACAAAACGACTGACAGAGAACATAAGGAATTTATTTATTTTGCTACAACATTTGGATGCTTTAGTTCAACAGTTGTAGAACAAATAAAATATTGGAAGCACTTGTGTTCTTTGAAAAATGTCTCTGCATGGCTTGATGGCAGGTTGGGAATCTCCTATAGAAGGGGCAAGAACATACATTTTACTGTGAGAGGAAGAATTTGTACCCCGGCTATGAAAATAGATCAGAGGTTGAATATCAGGGGAACCACTTGCTGTAATAAATGCAAAGCTTGTAAATTTGAAGTAGAAAATTTTCCAAGAATTAATAATATTCCCTTTGAAACTTGGAATAACTTCATACTGAGGGTGTTGATTACGCCCTCAGATGTCCTTGCAATTTATTTTATATTGGGGAGACCAAGAGGGCATTCAAAGTGAGATTACTAGAACATGTAAGGGATATTTATAATAAAAAGGAAGAAAGCTCTATAGCAGTACATTTTCAGCAATTTCATGATAGTAATAGTGAAGGGTTACAAGGAACTATTTTAGAGAAAATAAATGTGTCACTTTTTGATGAATGTCGTCTTAAAAAACAGCTTGTAACTAAGGAATCCGTGTATATTTTGAAATTTAATACTCTGTACCCACATGGGTTAAATGAAGAATTAAATTGGAGAATGCTCATTTAATTGTTTAACTGTTAATTGGTTTTAGGCAAGTTTTGTATGATGTTCTTTACTCCTTGAAGGCTTTTTTGGGCCGAGACGTCAGAGACAGAGATTTTACAATAAACCTGTGTTGGATTCACTGGCTGGTTGTATTTTATAGCAATCTCCATTTCAGTTGTATTTGTATGTAGCATCACTTCCTCATCCTCCCTTGCATTCGCGATTGGTTGCTGAGTAGCTGGCTACTCATTTGATTGGTTGGCACCCATAGCAGGTAGTCTCAGCCAAGCAAAGACCCTCCCGCTTTGGAAATCATTCATGTGTCTCTGCAGTTTCTTCATTTTTCCACTTTGAAGGCATTTTTCATAGTTAAAAATCTGCTCATGTAGTACATCAATTTTATCTAAAATAATATCAGCAGGGTAAGTGGCTTGCAGCCGCATAAAAAGTTCCTTTAGCTCTTTTTTCAGATCCCTTTCTTGTGGTACAAAAAAATCAATGAGTAAGCCCATATAATCATAGCTCAGTTGTAGGTTCATTTGTTGCCATTTCTTTGACAGGTTAGGGAATAAATGGACTCCAATGGCAGACAGAGTCTTACCATCTTGTTGGCTCCTGGTAGCCATCAAAGGGAGTGTCAATAAAGGAAGATCGGAAGAGTTTGGCAAAAATCGCAAAGGTGCATCCTGTGCCTGCTGCCCTGCTCGCTCCATCGTTTGCATAGGATATGAGGTGCATTGAGGAGTTAGAGATGGAGGTTAAGGTTGGAAGCTGAGAATTAACCTCATCACATAAGTCCTGGTGCTATCTTGTAGGGAATCTCCTAGCTCTATTAGGTGATCCCTCTGAAGTCACGTGAAATGCGACAAATAATTCAGTGTCCGCAAGGTAAAGGCTGCTGAGGAGAACATACACTTCCCGTACCTGTCCAACGTACGAGAGTCCTTGTTTGGTGGATGGACAGATACAGAAGTTTTGGCAAACTCCTTTGTGGCTGCTGCCGCCACCACCACTGTATCTACAGGAACCCCTTTTGTTAAATATTGCCCATCTTCTGGAGCCGCAATGAACTCATTAGGCCTCCTCGGAACGGGGTCCACTGAGTCCGGAGAGTCTCACACCTTTTAACTCACCAAACCCAGGAGAAGGTCAAAAGGTGGAGACACCCAAGAGGTGGAGGGGCGAGAGCCAAATGCCTCCAGGTATACCAACTCGTCTTTAGAAAGGGAAAGGGACTTCCAGCCACCCTTCTGCTTAAGGATCTCCAGGATGTCTGAAAAAGAGACATCCACAGAGGGTGACCGTGGGGACCCTTCTGAATCCTCTAAGTCAGTATCAGAACTGACAGACTCAGGGGAATTCATGTGCTTCCTCTTGCACTGTCTCTTCCGAAGAACCTCCTCGGGGGGGGGGGGGGGGGATGCTCCGGGGAGGTATCGGAAGAGGAGGATCCACCCATTGTGGATTCCTGGGGCACTGGCTCTCTACTCTGTGGATGATGGAGGGATAATGAAAAGATGGACACCAGTCCCTTAGGGGGAAGAGAGGCTGGAGTCGAAGGTGGAGCAGACTCAGTGGAGAACACACTCCGCATCACCTCAAAGGCACCGCTGTCCTGGGCCAAAAGAGACTCTGGCCCCGAGAGGCCAGATCATCTCCACAGCACTGAGGAGGGTGGCACCGACGCTGATGTGGGAACCAAACTCACCTGAGCCGAGGCGCCAAGTGGGAGAGCCGGTTATGAAAAGGGTCCAACTCGACCCCCCGAAGCCGACCAGGGAGCGTCGGCCCCAGGTCCCTCGATGGATGACAGCATCAAGAAAAACTGGAGCAGACGTCGGAGGCCAAGATATCAGTAGTGATTACTGGCTCCGGCAGTTCCAGCACAATGACTTACATACTCTCTGGCTCCAAACTTGTTCGAGTCGGAAGAGGAAGAGGTGTAATTGGAGGTACCATTGTCGGCTCCACGATCCGATGAGCTGAGCTCGAGAGAATTTCTGCTATGGCCCGGGTCTGGAGCAACCTCTTCACTACCCGCACCACATCACCGTCTGATAGCCTGGAGGAACTAGAGGAATGACTAGACGATTTATGGCTACCTGTCACCAACTGTAATAAAGCAGATTGTGGCACTGAACGAACAGACTCCAAGGACAGTGACCGACTCCTTTTTCGGCTCTGCAACGGTGCCGATGAAGCAGATGGAACCGAGGGAGAACTATGTTTCTCGGGCCCGACAACTTTCGGAGCCTAGGAAGCAGCAACTTTGATGCTACTTGTCGGCTCAGACACTGAAGCTGATGAAGCAGCCCTTTTTGAAGTATTCACAGTTTGGAAGTCTGATTGCCTTCATCCACTTTCAATAAGCCCCTTAAAATGATCTTGTTTTTCCTTTCCTGTAAGACCCTGGTGCTAACTATAACAGATGGAGCAGGAATCTTGGAGATGGACTGGTCCGAGACAGTACACACAACTAGTGTGCCCGTCAGTTATGGATATTTTTTGAGTGCAGGAATCGCACTTTTAAAATCCAGATTTATGTTCCTTAGCTGGTTCTTTTGATATATCTACTGTAAGGAAGACACACTATAACCATAAACAAATAATTTAAGAATATAAGATAACCAAAAAATAGTGAGTGTCAATGCGAATTGAAACTTGTAACCATAATAAACGCACTGCAGGAGTAAAGCCAAATGCCGGACTTCTAACCGTTTAACATTTTTAAATCAATAATAAGTCGACTAATATCACTTTCAATCTTCGGTATTCCGAAAGTCCATAAAAATATTTTGAATCCACTACTACGTCCTATTGTGGCAGCTGAAGGTTCAGTTATTTCGCCACTGGCTAGATATGTTGATGTGAAATTAAAAAATGTGATGATGAGAGGTGAATCTTTTTTAAAAGATTCTTGGGATTTTTTGAGAAACATCACAAATGACTTGTTCCGCGAACAACTTATTTTTATAACTATAGACGTGGTTGACCTGTTTGGATCTATACCACATGATATAGGTTTGAAGTGGTTTGAGGAAGCAATAAGATTTACTGGAGAGTTAAGTGATGAAGAAATATATATATGTTTAAATTTGATGGAGATGGTTTTAAAACAATTATATATTTTTCAAGGAGAATATTACCATCAATCTAGTGGGGTGGCGATTGGGGGCGAGATGTTCCCCCCTATATGCTACTATAGCAATAACCCACGCCTGGGTGTGGGTAATGCGGTATTTACCCACGGTTGGCGTGGTTTGGTCCCGAGGGCGAAGCCCAAGGGACCAAACAAAGACAACCGTGGGGAAATCCCGCATTACCCACACCCAGAAGTGAGTTATTGCTATTATACTATGACATTTTTTAAGAAAAGAAATAATTACTTTTCGTAAATAATGGCATTGTATAATGCCTCTTTGCTGCCATTCCGCAGCTGTCTGGTATCCGCGGCAGTTCTGATGTACTGTGCATGCCTACGCAGTACATCAGAGCTGTGGCCAAAAGCAACAGAGAAAGCAAGATCTCCATTGCTTTTTACTGTTTCACTATGATTATTTTAAAGCTGTCTCGCTATGTTAAACCCATTTAACATAGCGAGACAAGTTTAAAAAAAAAGCAACGGAGAAAGCAAGATCTCAGTTGCTTTTTACACACTGTGTTGCTATGTTAGAGGAGTTTAACATAGCGAGACAGCTTTAAAAAAAGCAACGGAGATCTCCGTTGCTTTTTTTACACCTGTGTCGCTATGTTAAACTCTTTTAACATAGCGAGACAGTGTTTTAAAAGAGACTTATACTAATAGAAAAAGTCCGGGCGACCAGACTTATTTCCATTAGTACAAGTCTATTTACAACGTGCACGCTGGCCAATCAGCATGCACGTTTTGGAATATTAAAGGGGGGTCATGGTATAATATGGTTTTGAACACAATGGGAAAGGAAATATATTTATAACAGTACCTATGTGCATAGTTAGGTGTTATATAAGTGTTTTTTAGATGATATAGTCATTTTTTGACAAGATAGTAAGGAAAAGTTGGAAGAATTCATACAATATATAAATAATGCCACAGATTTTTTTTTAAATTCACTTATGAAATTGATATAAATGAAATGAAATGAATTATTTGGGTGTAAAATTAATAAAAGATAGGAATTTGTTTAGGTCAAACGTATATAGAAAGAAAACGTATTCTAATTCATATTTACATTTTAGTAGTGGACACCCTCTACATCAGAAAAAAAGTATAGTAAAAGGTCAATTTGTTAGAATTTGCAGAATGACTTCTAGTGATGGAGATTTTTATGAAGAATGTGAATTTTTGACCCAATTGTTTATGGAAAGAGGGTATCCCGTAGAACTTTGTAATATAAAAGATGAAGTTATCATAGGACGAAAAGATAGATTTGAACCTATTCTAGGGAAGGAATTGGCACCCTTGGATGATAGAGAAAATAATACTTTGGATATATCATATCAAAAAAGTGACAGGGATAGATTTTATGGATGTGCATTTATTACAGATTTTAGTGGTGATACGGTGGTGATTTATAATACACTTGGTAAAGAATGGAATAAACTTATAAGTTTAACAGACCTTAAGTTAGAACATAAAGAACTTTTAAAAATTCTATATAGGAGGGGGCGAAATATTAAGGATTGGTTTATGGTTCAGAACAAAGGTCAAAAGAAAACTACAAAATTAAGAGGCACGTACCCATGTGGGATGTGCACCCAATGTTCATTGATGGCTAATAATGAATGTATATATATATATATATATATATATATATATATATATATATATATATATATATATCTATATTGAGTTTAGGGGGAGAGAAATTGTAAGTAGGAGAGACAGTACTTGTGACACTAATGGTGTCGTATACATTGCAATATGTGAAATATGTTTGGGATTTTATGTTGGAAAAACTGGCGTTTTATGTTGTCAGTTATTTAATAAATACTTGGTTTTAAACGGTTGGAAGTCCGGCGTTTGGCTTTACTCCTGCAGTGCATTTATTGTGGTTATAAGAATTAACACAGTAATGGTAACAGAAAGGTAGCAAGACAGGAAGGTTTTTTTTTTTTTTTTTTTTTTTTTTTTTTTAAGAGAAAAGGAAGGAAAGGGAGGAGAAGTCTCTAAGTTAAACAACCATCTCCTCCACCCGAGGAGACACCTGTAACTTAAATAGTGACTCCTGAGGGGAAGAGAAAGGGACACGAATCCTCTAACTAAAACGGATTCTTGGAGAGAGACAAGGCCCAAAGAAAAAACAGCCGCAAGAGAAAAAATTACCAAGGATAAGAAAAAATTAGCGCAAACGCTATTACTATAAAAAAATAATAGGTTACAAAAGACAGTATTTAGAAGATTAGCAGTATTAAGCTATAAATATGAAAATTTTTGAAGCCTGAGCCAGTGTAGACAATCTCGAAGCTTCAAGTGGCAAACGAGATCTGGGGAACAGCTGCTAAGAACCATGGGATAGGACTTAGCCTCGAGCCAGTAGAAGCTCTCGAGCTTTGGTATACGGCCGAGTCGGAGCAGAGTTTCGGCTCCAAACCCAACCAGCAAGAATGAAGGCAAGATGGGACAACATAACATCAAACATTTCCTCCAAGTCACATGATACCTACATGTACCACTACATCCATTTGCCCTTCCCTTAGTGGCCAGCACAGTCATTCCCTGTCAAATCTTACTAAAGCTAGGCTCAGACACAGCTTCATAGTAACACATTCTTTGCTATCTCATTTGTCAAAACTCAATGTCTCTGACAGCTGTCTTTAAACAAAAAAATCATTCTGACCTACATCAATATCCTTTCCATCTACATGTCCATCATCCCCTGCAGTTCTCAATGCCTGAATGGCTCCCTCCTTCCCTGTGCTGAACATAACCTCCTTCCTGACCCAAAAATACTCTTCCCACAAGCTCTGCCCACTGTTCTATCCATTCACCCTCTATGTCCCCATCTGACTGCCCCTTCTCTGCCACTTTTTTCCTGCTCTCTTTCAGGTACTGGCTTCTGTGTGGCGTCCTCTAGCTCTGATGCCCTTTTCATCACTTATTACTTTCCTCACCTGCCCTCCCATCAAGGTTTCCTTCTCCTTGCAATCTCCTCCATGGCTGCATCTCCCACTTCCCCCTTCATCTGTCTCTGTTCCGACCAAAGCTGGCTGTAATCTTCTAAAAGCCACTGCTCAGTTCAGATTTGTTAAACAACTGCAGAAACAAAACTAAGATCATCTTGGTTATCCTAAAACCTCAGAAAATAACTCTCATGGTAGAAGAGGAAAAGAAAAGGGGGTAGTAGGAAAGGAGGGAATGCTGCAACAATGAAATGGAGGACATCTATTGTTATAGTAAGATTTTATACAACAGTACTATGTCCTTCCATATCACTGTGGCAGTATTCATCACTTCTGGGAGGATACAAAAGGTACTATGAAGGTAGGGAGGAGGAAGGCAAGGAGAAGCCTTCCATAAACCCATGAAGAATAGCCTTGGCAAAACCTGCCCGGCTCTGGAAATAACCTCCAGTTATGTAATGTTTAATGAATCTGCAGACAGATAACCAAGTAGCAGCTTGAAGGATGGACTTGGCATCCAAACCCTTGAAGAAAGCTCCCTAGAAGGCCAATGCCCTAATAAAATGGGCCTGAATAGAAGCAGACAACTGATTACCATGTAAAGTACAACAAAAACAAATGGTCTTTGAAATCCAGGAGGAGATGGTTTGCTTAGAAAACTGCCAAACCCAATGTCCTGGTATGAAAAAGAAGCAAAAAGCTGATCAGATTTATAGAAAGCCTTTGTTTTGTCTAAATAATACTGGAGTTGTCTACACAAGTCCCACGGTATGAAAAACCTTCTCACCAGCAGACTGCAGAGAAGGGAAAAAGGAAGGAAGGTGGACAGACCGATTAAGGGACAGCTCATTAACCAACTTGGACATAAAAGGAAGATTTGTACAGAGAGAGACTGTCTATGAAAAAAAAAAACAAAAATGGAGGGCGTACCATTCAAGGCATGGCATTCAGAAACTCTTCCAGTAAAAGCTGAAGCAAGCAATGCAACAGTTTTTCAGGAGCAATGTTGCAAAGAAGCAGCACCAGACTCGAAAGTAGCCAGAGTCAGTTTTTCAAGGAAAAAATTAAGATCCCAAGAAGAAAGAATAGGCCTTCTTTGGGGTCTGATATGAAAGCCACCGTTTAGAAACTGTATGACTTCAAATCTAAAGGTTAGAGGAGGGTTCACAGTGAGACAGGCATAAATGCTGACAAATTAGCTTTCACTGAATATTTATTTTATTTATTTTTTTTATTTTACATTTGTTAACTGGGAAAGTCTGACTAGATGCATGTTCATTTTCAGTGGAGGCCCAGGGAGAAAAGTTTATACATAAACAAGTGTAATTACAGCAAAATTCTTATTTTGTATTTTAACAACATAGATATTTGTTGAATGATATATACACACAATTACATGTTTTTCTGAAGTACAGACATGAAATGGATGGAAGTCAATAGGTAAGGAGGAAATAGTTGGAGATTACATCTGAGAAGGGGAAACAGTTAGCCTTAAGGTGGTTGAGGAGGAGATAGTAGTTAGCGAATATATCTGAAAAAGGAAAGCACATAGCCTTAAGGTGGCTAACATACATGCTGATCAACCTTATTTCAAATCTTACCAGCAGGTGAGAGACAAATTAATTCTGACCATTTTAAGGATCAGTTTTATACTTGTAGCTAGGTTCTCATATATAGTGTTTCTGTTTGAGTGGGGTTAGTCAGGGTTTGTGCATGGACAAATCCAGTGTGTTTTTAGGTATTTCTTTAGGGATATTTTGAATTGGGGTAAGGAAGACAGAGCAGTAAGTTCAGCAGGAAGTAAGTTCCATTTTTTACCAGCAGAGTTGGAGAATAGTGATTCACCAGCTGAGTTGTGAGCTTTAATAGTTTGTACTAGCATTCTGTTGGAAGAGTGGAAGGCTTTTAGGTTATTGTAGGGAGTGATAATACTTTTCAGTATGGGTGTACTGTTTGGTTGGAAGAGAATTTTGTGAATGACTATAAGTTAGTTATATTGAAGTTGATAGGGTAGTTCTAGCCAGTCTAGGGATTGAAGGTTTAGGCAGTGATGGGTTCTATAAGCTGAACCTGTAGCAAATCTGGCTATATTATTGTATCAGCTAGTAACTTTATTGAGGTTTGATTTGCTTAGGTTTACGAAGATGGGTGAGGCGTAAAGAAGGGTTGATAGCAGGTGTGTTCAGGCAACAACAGCTCTGGCAGCTGGGGTTAGGAATTGTTTAATCCTGTATAAAGAGTCTAGTTTCTTATTAACTGTTTTGATAGTTTTGTCTATGTGAGCATCAAACTTTAGGTTGTTGTTGATGATGATTACCCCTAGTAGTTTAGTACAAGGTTCTGGGGAAATTATGGTGCCATTGTTAGATGTTATGGTGAGTGGTGGTGAGGAGACTTTGCGAGTAGGGGAGAAGAGTAATAGTTTGGTTTTATTTGAGTTTAATAGTAGTCAGTTCTCTACTTTACTGAAAGTGATTTCGGTTAAGGATTTTAAGTCTGTGGGTGAGGTGGCAGAGCAAATTAGTGTGGAGTCATCTGCATACTGAATACATGTTGCATGTGGGATGATTTTGTGCAGGTCATTATTGAATATGGAGAATAGGAGGGGACCTAATATTGGGGGACTCCAAGGGTGACTGGCAATGTGGGGGGGGGGGGTAGGTGATCTTTCCATAGCACAGCTTGTTGTCTGGCTCTCAGGTAAGAATGAAACCAGCTAACTGCTAGGTGGTCTATAGAGAGTGATTTTAGTGAGTCTCGGAGTAGTTGGTGATTTACCATGTCAAATGCCCTGGACAGGTCTAAAAAGAGCTGAGGAGAGCTTGTCATTACGGTTTTGATTTACTGTGTGAGAGAAGGACTGAGGTAGTACTATGGGAAGGTCTATATCTGTACTGGGCGGGGGGCTAGGTAGGCTAGAAAATTTAGAGTTAAGTACAAGACTGCTTCATCTAGAGGTTGGACCAGTCACATGATTTAAGTTCACTTTGGAAATTAGTTTGAATAAAGTTCTTAGTGTTCCTAATAGTTTTAAAGGTAGATTGTTGAGGGATGTCATTTTTTTCTGATTATATAGGTCAGGAAGTGGTCATATGCCAAGCTAGCATGCAGTAGTTGACAAAACCAGGAAAGAACCAAGACCACTGAAAGGGGATCCTGGCAATGGTTACACACCAGACAGAAAATCTCTCTCACTTGGACATGCATAATTTTCTGGTACTGGGTTTCCTGGCATCCTGCAGGACCAGAGGCACACTCAGAAAACTGATGTCAGAAAGGAATCAAAACCCTTTGGCCTAAAGTGTCAACTGAAGAGTGGAAAACTGAGGGTGGAAGAGAGATCAGTTGTCCTATGTGAGAAGGTCCATGTGGTGAGGTAACATGTGATGATTGTCCCTGGCCAGATAGGATAAGAGGGGGAACCAGTGTTACCTGGGCCAAAAGGAAGTCACCAACAATTTATTTATTTTTTATTTATTTTATTTTACATTTGTTGACCGGGCTAGTCTAGCTGGACATATATCCGTTTACAGTAGAGGCCCGGGGAGAAAAGCTCCAGTATAGATAAAATTACAGTGATTTATAACAATTTTCTTAATAGATTTATACAAGGTACAAGAGAGGAAATCTATAACATTGAAAAAAATATTAAGTCAAGTTATACAACAAATATAAGAACTACATACTAAGGTTAATAAGAATGAGGGCTCTCATTCTGGCTGTTATTCAATCCTGTGAAGGACATTGGAGAGAATAGGAAGGGGAGGAAAGGCAAACAGGAACATTCCCTTCCAAGAGAAAGACAAGGGGCCCACTTTCAAAGTGAAAAGACTTGGGACTCTAACAGAACTGAGGGAACTGCCTGTTCAGAGGGGAGGCAAAGAGGTCTACATGAGGAATACTGCACTGACGTACTATGTCCAGAAATCGATCTCTGTAAAGCATCAACTTGTGAGGCTGTGTCCTGGACCTGCCCAGAGAATCTGCCGCAAGGTCACACTTGGAAAGTAAAGAGACTCCCTGTAAGATCACCTGCAGATTGATGGCTATTTCCCAGGCTTGAAGGGCTAGTCTGCAAAGAAGGTAAGACTGTAGTGCTGTCTGTAAAAATATTCAAGGGACCTGCCAGCCAGGTCAACTGGAAACCTATAACAGCCAGAATGAGAGCCCTCATTTCCTTGAGGTTAATGTGATCCGCCCTCTTTTGAGACCATCTAAATCTTCAGGGTGCCTGAAACAGCTCCCAACCCGATCACCAAGGCATCTGTGAAGAGTTCCTGGGACGGCACAGGAGGTTGGAAGGGATAACCCAGATTGAGAGATACCCGTTGAATCCACCAGTGAAGTTCTAATTTGAGACAAGTGAGCGGAGGAATGAGACAGCCAGCTGGTGGCAGTGTTAAAGCCACAATGATCTGAAATACTATTGAAATTTTCTCATATGAAGCCTGGCCCAGGAAAGTATGGGTATGGTAGAAGCCATGAATCACAGAGACCTTAAAAACTCCCTGGCTGGAAGACTAAACAGGGGAAGCAAGGGAAGAAAAGACTTTGTGAGAGACAGAACCTTGGTGGCAGTAAGAGAGGCTAGCATAAGAACAGCTTGTATCCTGCATCCTAGAATGATGTGGTCTTGAGATGGAGTCATCATTGACTTTAAAAGGTGGACCATGAACCCTAATATGCTGTACAATAGAAGCTGGGTAAAATTAAGGTACTGTACTAGCTTGGTCTGGATCGGACCCGAAACAAGACGTCGTCCAGACAAGGAAAAATCTGAATGCCCTGAAGCCTGCAAAAGGTGACTACTGGAGCTAGGCATTTGGTTAATACCCTTGGGGCCACTGACAGCCCAAAGGGCAAAGCAGAGAACTGAACATGAGAGGAAGAAACAGAGAAATGCAAATATTTCCTGAACAGAGAGCAGATAGGAATATGAAGGTAGGCATCCTTTAAGTCCAGGGAAACTTGAAAGGTTGGGGAAGCAACACAGGAAGTACAGTCTGAAAAGAAAGGATTCGAAAGGATGGAACTATGAGAAAAGCATTCAGAAAGGAAAGCTCCAAGATAGGTCTCCAAGACCCCTCTTTCATGGGGACCAGAAACATGGAATGACTCCTCTTGGTCTGTAGAATCAGCTGAATGGTACCGTGGTCTAAAAGACCCTGCAATACTGCAGGAAAAATGAGGGAGCTGTTCTGCAGAAGGTTGAAGTATACCAAATAAAGAGGGAATGGTTTTCTCTACTATAAAGTAACCTTGCTTGATAATGGAGGGGAACCTATGAGTCTGTGGACAAATTTTGCTAAATTAGGAGAGGCAGAGAAAGCGTAATAGGTCAGAAGTCAGATGGCTGCAGACTTGTCAGGAAAGGACTGCTTTTGCGGCCCAGGCATTTGAGTAACTTTACTAGAAAATATATGCCTAGGAGCCTTTTTACCCTTGAAAGATTGTCTAGACAGTCCATGCAGAAAGACAGTTTTGCTAGGATATTTCCACTGAAACTTGGCAATTGAAGAAACAAAGATGTGCTTCAAATTTTTCATAACCTTAACCTGATCCTGCAAAGTCTTAAAAAGCTTTGCCACAGTACTGCCAACAATTTTTGGTTATTAAGAGCATCATTAAGGAGTTCTGCTTTAATATCATCTGGCAAGACTTAATAGCAAAACTAGGAAAGTACAGTTGTGTACACTTACATAAATGTTAGGGTGTATTCACTGTTGCAGTCATCACACTTGGGTTATCTGCCTGCAGGTAGCCCTCAGTCGGCCCGAATACCAGAGTCTTGGGATTTCTGCATTGGATGTTGTTGCCTCTTCCATGACGTCAGGGGTATAAAACATGCAGCCGATGCCATTACATCAGTTTTTCTTGCCCCAGATGGCAGGAGCCCCCAAAACAGGAAGCTATTACATGGTGTGGAGCACATCCAGTAAAAAGTAAATACCCCTGCAATAAAAAAATGACCATAAAGAGGATAGGTAGAAAGGATAGAGAAAGCCAAGAAGCTGGAAGGGGGGAAACCAGGACTGCAACAGTGAATACACTCTAACATCTCCATTTATGGTAAGTGTACACAACTGTACTATGTTCTTCGCGTTTCACTGTTGCAGTCATCACACTTGGGTTGATCAAAGCTGAGGAAGGATGGAGGCAGTCAAGAAGTGTTCGGGCTGGCTAGTAGGCCTTGTAAGACAGCCATAGCAAATCCAGCTCTGGATTTAGAAAAAAAAAGGCAAATGATCATGCCTGGTGAAGGTGTGTACAGAACTCCAGGTTACAGCTTCTAGGATATCCCTGGTAGGGACTCCCCTGACAAATGCTGTAGAGGCTGAAGTAGCTCTAGTGGAATGAGTTCTGATCCCCTGAGGGATAGGCTTTCCATGGTGCTTGTAGCAGAAATGGATGCAGTGTGCTATCCATTTGGAAATGGTTTGCTTCGAAATGGCCTTGCCCTCTGCCTCTGTAGCAAAGCTGACTAGCAGCTGGTCAGATTTTATGAAAGGCCTGTCAAGGTAGAACCTGAGCTGTCTGTGCACATCCAAGGAGTGCAGGATCCTTTCCCCTTTATTCTAAGGATTAAGAAAAAAGGTTGGCAAATGGATGGATTGGTTTAAAGCCACACTGGATACCACCTTGGGCAAAAGGATGGGTTAGTCCTGAGGGAAACCCTGTCAGCATGAAAAATAATGAAATGCTCCACCGCCATTAATGCCTGTAACTCAGACACTCTTCTTGCTGAAGTAATAGCTAGAAGTAAGGCTGTTTTCCAAGAGAGGAATTTTAACTCTGCTGAAGCAGCAGGTTCAAAAGGGGGAAGGGGGAAGTGTGAGCTTCTCCAGTACAAAGTTAATGTCCCAGGTAGGGGTGGGAACTCTCCTATGGGGCCTTAAATTGTTAGCTCCTCTCAGGAACTGTTTGATGAGTGGGTGAGAAAAGAGAGGTGGCTCAGTATTATAATGAGCCGAGACGGCAAAGGCATGAATCTTAATGGATGAGAAGGATAGGCCTCTGTGGAGCAGCTCTGCTAGGTAATCAAGGATTTGAGGTAAGGTGGGCACAGCTGTGTCCTTTCCTTGAGAATGACTCCAAGAACAATGTCTTTTCCACTTTTCAGCATAGGATTTCCTAGTACTAGGCCTTCTGGCCTCAAGGATGACGTCCAGCACCTGTTTGCTGAAAGACGCTGTTGGTGTATTCAAGGGATAAGCCAGGCTGCAAGGTTTAGGGTTTGCAGCTAAGGATGTAAAATCTGTCCCTCCTGTTGAAACAGCAGGGAAGGTGTCTGATGTAGGTGCCAGGGTGGCACTGCTGTCAGACTGCATAGGAGTGGGTACCAGTGCTGGTGTGGCCAGTCTGGTGCAATAAGGACTGCCCTTGGCCTGTCCTGTTTGATCTTGAGTAGTACTTTTGAGAGGAGGGGCAGAGGAGGAAAGGCATAAACGGAGAGGTTTTTCCATGTGAAGGATAGGGCATCCACCTTCCAGGCTCTGCTGTGAGGGTTCCTAGCGCAAAATTTTCTCAATTGGTGGTTTTGGGGGAGGCAAAAAGTTCCACCTCCGGTGTTCCCTACCTCGGGGTTAGAAGTTTGAATGAGTTGGGTTCCAGTTTCCACTCGTGAGGGTCCAGTAGATTTCTGCTTAAGTCGTCTGCCAATGAATATGGTTTGCCTGGCAGGAATTGAACTTGTAGGTGCACTTGGTTGCTCAAGGCTGTGTTCCTCAGGGCCATGGCTAACCTGCAGTGTGTGTAAGAATGAGTTCCCCCATGCTTGTTTATGTACCACATAACTATGGTGTTGTCTGTCTATCAGGAGCTGCCCTGGAAGGATAAGGTATTTGAAGGCTGTCAGAGCATTCTGTACAGCTAGCATCTCTTTTTGATTGATATGCAGGGGTATTTGTTCTGGGCTC
Organism: Protopterus annectens; assembly: GCF_019279795.1. Taxonomy (NCBI): domain Eukaryota; kingdom Metazoa; phylum Chordata; order Ceratodontiformes; family Protopteridae; genus Protopterus; species Protopterus annectens. The sequence goes on along the minus strand of NC_056747.1, from coordinate 182,798,055 downwards.
CATTTGCCTTGAATGCATTTGCCTGCCATGTGAGCACCCCATGCATAGTCTGATGCGTCTGTTATCAGTGTTTGGGCGGCGAGGGGTTGAGTGAAAGGAAGTCCCTTGTTGTGGTTGCATGCCTCTCCCCACCAAAGGAACTCTGCCCTTAGACAAGGTATGATTGGAATCACTGTTTCCACGTCCTGAGAATGTTGACACCAGAGACTTTTTAAGTACCACTGAAGTTTCTTCATATGCACTCTTGCATATGGAATTAGCAGAATGCATGAGGCCATGAACCCTAGGGCTTGCAGTATTTTCCTTGCAGATAGCCGAGTTTTGGCGGCCATTAGTTTGAAATAGTTTGTCAAATGGACTTGCTTTTCTGGAGTGAGTAATGCCATATGGGAAGTTGTGTTCAAGCTTGCTCCCAGGAATACAATTTGTTGGCTGGGCACCAGTTGTGATTTATTTTCGTTGATGGTGTATCCTAGTGAAGTTAGAAGTCTTTTTACAAATGCCAAGTGCTGAAGTAGCAATTCCTGACTGTCTGCCTGAATCAGGCAATCGTCCAAGTATGGGAAATTTGAATATTTCTCTGCCTGCAGTATGCAATGGATGGAGCCAGGCACTTTGTGAATACTCTGGCCGCAGTAGATAAGCCAAAGGGAAGTGCAGAGAACTGATAGTGCATAAGCCTGCCCTGAAACGTAGATATTTCCTGCAAGACTCCCTTATGGGGATGTGCAGATAAGCTTCGTTTAAGTCTAGGGTGACTAACCAGGCATCCTTGGCTAGCATAGGAAGAAGCTGTTGCAGTGTAAGCATTCTGAATTTTGGGACCACCAGAAAGGTGTTGAGAACTGATCGATCCAGGATAGGGCGCCAAGATCTCTTTTCTGTGCACCAGGAACAGTCTGGAGTAGAAACCCTGTCTCCTTTGTTCTACTGGAACAGGTTTAATAGCCCTGATACAGAGAAGGGAAAAGTACTTGTTTTTGAGTCTCTGTCCACTGGTTTGGAGGAAGGTCGGGCAACCCGCTTGGGGTTGGCAGTGAGTGGAAGTAGAATCTGTATCCCTGGGATACAATGTTTAGAACTCATCGGTCCTGAGTAAATGACATCCAGTTTTTTGCATGAAGGGCGAGATTTCCTCCTAGGGGTGCAAGTACTTGGGCATAGCTGGGAAGGATAATTGGAAAGTCATTGTGAACTTTTTCCATAAGAGGGTGGCTTACCACTCCCTGTTTTTGAGGTGGGAACACTCCCTTGTTTAGATCTCTGCATACCCTGAGACTGTAGTCTTGGGGTCTTTTTCCCCTGGGTTTGGACTGAGAAGGCATGGGTGGGACTGGAAACGACCAGTTTTTTTGAAGGACAATGCCTACTGAATCTAGGTGGCTGCACCTGTAAGAAATCTTTGACAGTTTGCATAGATTTAGCTTTTTCTTCCATCTTTTTAAGAACAACTTCTGCTTTGGTGCCAAACAAATGATCCCGATTTAATGGAGCATCTAGTAATTTTGCTTTGACATGGTCTGGCAAGAATTGTTCCTTCAGCCAAGCCTGCCTTCGCAGTACAGAGCCAATGACAGCAGCCCTGCAAGATGCTTCTAAGGCATCAAACCCACACTGCAGAGTATGTTAACTAACTTGGTTTGCAGAATGCATTAACGCTTGTAAATCTTTATTTTCTGCACAATAAGGAAGTAACACCATTTTTTGTTTAATTAGTTCTATAACATGTTGCTGGTACTTCAACATGTAAAACTGGCAATTCAAAACCCTGATGGCAAGAGTTGCAGAGGTATAAAAAGCTCTAGAATCCCTGTATGAAGGGGTAGGGTTTTTGGCTGTAGTAGCCTTAATGCCTTTTGGTCCCTGGGAAATGGTCTCTGGATCCGCAGTAGGATTCTTAAAGAGAAATTTGTGAGAGTCAAGTACTCAGTAGTACCTGTCAGGTTTTCTAGGAGCTGGTGGTAAGTGGCAGGAGTAAGACTGCATTCTATGAAGACATCTACAATATCCAGGACAGGGGGTACACCTACAGGCCTGTGCTGAGGCAAATCTAAATATTCCCTGAGTCTCTTTTTGGACTGAGGATAGCCCTGGCATTCCCAGCGGAAATGCTCTCTTAAGGTATGCAAGATTTCACCAAAAGAAAAATCCTCTGGAGGGGAGGCAGAGGGAATGGATTCCTCTGCATCTGAATCCTCATAGGTAGATAAGGGTATGTTCTGGTAATCAGAAGGGTCAGAGTCATTGGACTCCTGGTCTGCAGAATCAGAAGGAACTTCAAAATTCTTTGTCTTTTAGCAGGGGAAGGCTGGCTTCCCCTAATTAGGGTAATAAGGTCTTCAGCAATTATTTTTGTGGCATGGGAGCTTGAGCATGCGCTTTGGACGGCAGTTTTCTATGCTTAGTGTGAACTCTGGGCCTGAGAAACGCGGTAGCATTAGTAAAAAAAGAAGTTGTCTGTTTAATACGAATATCGGTAGGCCAGAATACACCCTCAGATGCTGGTGCCTGCACAGTGGCTCCGGACCCATCCAAGGTAGAGACATCCGCAGGTTCCATAGTCAAGAAGCATCTCGCAGTATACCGAACTACGAATGGGTCTCAGTAGCGGCCTGGAAATCTGTAGAAGTGGGCATCAGGGGCTGCAAAGGCGCCTCAATGAGTACCGGTGGACTGGCGACTAGCTTAACGGAAGCGTCAGCAGTTTTTGGCCTATGCGGCCTGTCTCTGTCTCTGCGCCTTTTTGGAAGATCAGTAGTCGCATGGCTTACCAAAGCCATTTTGAAATACGGAGAACGACAGCGAAAGAATTTAGCTACAAAATAGCCCAACAACGAATGGTTCGGGCGTTAAGGCACAAACCCGACAGTGAGGGACGTCATGGTCTGGGCCTAAACAGGTGACGCATTAAGAATGAAAATCTCTATGAGGTATTTGCTTTCCACAGGCAAGACAATTGTTAACTTTTTCTCACATCGGTTAGAGCAAGAAAAAAGAATCCCCAGCAGGGTACTTAGCTTTAGAAGACTTCGGGTTTGAAACTCGAAAAGCGAAAATTTCAGGTAGCGGCCGACTGGCACTTGCGAACTGCTTCTTTTTCGGGCTTCTTCTTGGCAAGAAAGACTGATGTAATGGCGTCAGCTGCATGTTTTATACCCCTGAAGTCATGGAAGAGGCGACAGCATCAGACGCAGAAATCCGAAGACTCTGGTATTCGGGCCGACTGAGGGCTACCTGGAGGCAGATAACCGAAGTGTGATGACTGCAACAGTGAAACACGAAGAACATCAGCACTTCATCACAGAGCCAGAGGCAGCAGTCCTACAGGAGGCATCATGTGCATCATAGCTGCACTTTATAGAGTGACGGGGAACTTGAGAAGTGCAACCCAATAAGGAAAGAGCTGAGGCCTTACTCATAGTGGCTACCTGGCACCCTTACTCGAAGAATTGGTGAATGAAGTTCAAATGAAAAGGAATGTAGGTTATTTCAAAGCTATCTTGGGGGATGGACAATGTATGATGGAAAATGGGGGTACATTGAGTGATATTCAAAGTGAAATAGTAAACTATCCCTTGACGTTTATAACCCCTTATAATATTGATGCTGGCGACGTGCTGGCGACATTAAACAGGTCTTGATTAAGAAATGGAGTGCAATAGCATCAGAGGGGTCCTTAGTGAATAAACTAGGTGCTAACCCTAACTTTATTTTTAGAACAGCTCAAAACCTAAAAGGGTTATTAAAATTTAAAAATTTGGGACTGACAAGGCAACAAGTTATGTTTAAATGAGAAGCCTGTGCCTATTGTAAGCATATGGATGTGGGTTATACAAATACAAAGGGAGAAAGTACACTTCTAAGGGCAAGTACAACTGTAATTCCAGTAGAGTGGTATATTTAGCCCAGTGCCAATCTTGTCCTAGTTATTACATAGACGAGACTGACCGTAAATTAAAACAGCGTGTGTATGAAACACCTATATAATATTAGAAAAGGAAGGTTGGAAAGTGCCTTAGCTAAACATGTGATCAATAAGCCAGGCCACTCCTTTTTATTCAGAGTGATGGATCAAGTTGAGTATGATAAAAGGGGAGGTTCAAATACCATAAGACTTGAACAGTGCGAGTTAATTTGGCATATAAGAACACACGCCTTTAATCAACCAGGATTAAATGATCTGTGTTCGACAGTGCTGAAATTGAAGAGTTTGACTCGTTGAATAGTTTATAATTTTATATTTGTGTATTTTGGTTGTGTGTGTTTTAAAAAATGAGAATGATGAATGTTTTTCAGAGGCAGATGGTATTTTAAATGTTTTATAAATTACTTTATATGCATTCAAAATTTTTTTCTCAGAAAAGTAATGTGGTCACTTTAAAAGTTTAACATTGGTTGGTCATGTGACGTTTACCCTTGATCATGTGATTTTGTATTTGGTACTTAAGAAGGTGGACCATGAACCCTAAGGTGAGCCATCTGATATGGTTGTTCTGTTTGTCTGAAGTTGAGTTATTAAACTTGACAAAAGCGCTAACATACAAAAAACAGTTTCCGTTTTTTCCCCTCTTTTTTAAGTGGTGGTCAGTTTTCTTTGGAGTTTGAGTTCGTGGGTTTGAACCCCTGCCCGGATTTGATCAAGGTACCAAGCACCTCTTCCCTAACAAGGAGGAGAATTCCCTTTTGACCCCTCTGAGATAATAACCATGGTTCTCCCTCAACATCCGTGGTGGAAATCTGCAAAGTTTCCAAGGACATGCCAGAAGTAGGTTCCGTGCCAGCCTCTGAGAATATCACAGCAGAAGAATATGAAGATAATACCGGGACTGTCCTCAGGATTCTCATGTCCCTCAAAAGAGACGTCTAGTGGAGGCTGGACAACAGCAGCCTCAGGCCTATATTTCGTAGCCTTCTTCTTGACTGACGGCTGTACCTCAGGGAGAATGGATTCTGCCATGGAACCAACATCTTGAGACATTGGTTCTCAAGGCAAACGGAAAGGGAAAAAAGCCTGACAGATGGAACACTGAGTGTTGTCATGAGATGCACCCAAGCTAAACAAAACATCTGTTGTGCTGGTCCTTAATGAAAATCTGTCTCCCACATTGCCATTTCCGTTTCTTGGACAATATGCAACCCACTGAAAAGTATAAGGAAAACAAAAAGGAACCATAGTGGGGTACTCATCTTGAAGAGGTTTCCTTGGTATAAGCAACAAAGTGAACAGCATTCACAGATATGTATGATAATGGCATCTGGACTGGTGGCAATGAAGTTCTGGATTGAGAGCATACGTACATCACCTTTGAGCCCTAAGCTTGAACGGGGAGCATGCAACTTGCATATGATGCTCCTAGGTAATAAAGGCTTTGGTATACTGGCCAGATGTTTATCCTTTGCAGGAGATCCCAGAGGACATCAAAAGATAATATAGCCTGAGACAGCCATTTGAAAATAGCCCATTATAACAAACAATTTGGTTCTGTCAACACAGTACCAGAGATGTCTGTGGGCATCATAGGTACGAGTATCCTCTTCTCCCTCAATTTTAGGTTTAGGAAAGAAAATGGGGAGATGGACAGTTCAGCTTAAAGCACACAGATACCACTTTAGGCATAAAAGAAAGATTAGTTCTAAAAGAAACCCTGTCTCCATAGAAAATGGCATAAGGTTGACTCACCATAAGAGCTTGCAATTCAGATGCTCTTCTTGCACAGCTCAGAGCAATCAGTAAACCTAAGAACCTCAAGTCAGCCAGATTAGCTAGTTCAAATACAGCAAGTGTTAGCTTCTCTAACACAAAATTAAGATCCCAAGGAGAGGGCACAAGTTTAGAGATCTCTTATGCAAAACCCTTTTCAAAAACATTTTGACATGAGAATGCACTGAAAGATGAGGATCCACAGGCAGACATCCTGAAATGGTTGTCAAATGAACATGGATAAAGGAATAAGAAAGGCCAATGGATAGCAACTCTCACAAATATTGTAAAACTAGGGAGCGAAGTACAGTTGTGTACACTTACCATAAATGTAGATGCTCGAATGTATTTACTGTTGTAGTCATCACCTGTGGGTTATCCCTGCTGTGCTAGCCCTCAGCCAGCCCGAATACCAGAGTCAACGTTTTTCTACATCGGCTGCTGCCCTTGCTGACTGATGTCAGGTCATCAGTGCTATAAAGCAAGGCAGCCGACGCCATTACATCAGTTTTTCTTGCCTTAACCAGTCAGAAGCCCAAGTAAATATGGTAAAGTGGTCCTAGTGGCTAAAAGCCACTGTGAGAAGCTTACGTCTCCCTCAAGAAAGAAGATATAAGGGGTAAGGAGGGAGGAAAACCAGGACTGCAACAGTGAATACTCTCAAACATCTACATTTATGGTAAGTGTACACAACTGTACTATGTTCTTCATATTTCACTGTTGCAGTCATCAACTGTGTGAGGATTCCCAAAGCTGAGGAGACGGGTGGTAGGATTAGTAAGAGACCTAGGCATGGGTCAGCATGCCTTGCAGAACTGCAGAGGCAAACCCTGCCCTAGCCTTAGAAAATAGAGGTAGGTGGTAATGCTTGGTAAAGGTATGGACAGAAGTCCAGGAGGCAGCTTCCAGGATGTCCCTGTGGGAATTCCTCTGAGGAATGCTGTGGAAGTGGCAGCTGCCCTAGTGGAATGGGTTTGAACAGACTTGGGGGGGGGGGTCCCATGTAATCTGTAGCAGAAATGGATACAGTGTGATATCCATTTGGAAATGGTTTGCTTGGAAATTGGCTTCCCCTCTGCCCATGCAGTAAAGCTGACAAGTAGTTGGTTTGTTTTCCTGAAGGGTTTAGTACCGTCCAGATAGTATCTGAGCAGTCTGTGCATGTCTAGAGTGCAAAATTCTTCCCCTCTTGTTTTGAGGGTTAGGAAAGAAGGTGGGTAGATGTATGGCCTGGATGAGAGTCACATTAAATACCACCTTGGGCATAAAGGAGGGATTAGTCCTCCGGGAGACCCTGTCTGCACGGAAAATGATGAAGGGCTCAATGGCCATCAGTGCCTGAAGTTCTGAAACCCTTCTGGTTGAGATGATAGCTAGCAAAAAGGCAGTCTTCCAGGAGCAGTATCTTAGTTCTGCTGAAGCAGCAGGTTCGAAGGGTGGCAAGTTTTTCCAAAACATAATTCTGGTCACAGGCTGGCGTGGGTGGCCTTCTGGCAGGTCTGATATTAGAAGCCCCTCTGAGGAATTGTTTAATCAAAGGATGGGAGAACAGGGGCTGATCTGTATCAAAATGAGCTGAGATGGCTGAGGTGTGGATTTCAATAGAAGAAAAGGAGAGGCCTATATTAAGTAGCTCTGGTAGATAGTAGAGGATAAGAGGGGATGGAAGGTTGTGAGGTATTGCCCCCTCTGGACTGGCTCCAGGAGCAAAATCTTTTCCATTTTCCTGCATAAGACTTTCTGGTGCTGGGCCTTCTGGCCTCTGTGACAATGTCTAGGACCTCTTTGCTTAACAAGGGCCCCTTGTCCGCCTATAGAGTATTAGCCATGCTGATAGTTTGACAGTCCGCAAGTCTGGGTGCAGCATACCACCACCCCGAGTCAAGAGCTCTGAGATCAGGTGAAGCTGCCTGTGAGGCTGCAATGTCAGGCTGCGCAGTAAGGGGTACCAATGTTGTCTGGGCCATTATGGAGCAATGAGGATGGCCTTTGGTCTCTCCTCCCTTATTTTGATCAGTACCACCTTCCATGCTAGGTGGTGATACTCCCTGGAACAGAATTTTTTTTTTCTTTTTAGCTGATGGTTGAGACATGAAGCAGAGAGATCCACCTCCAGAGTCCCCCACTCAAGTGATATGTAAAAAGATTTTTCTGTGGAGCTGCCATTCATGGAGGTCCAGTAAGTTTCTGCTTAAGTGGTCTGCCAGGATATTCTTGATCCCTGGTAGGTATTGGACTATTAGGTGTAATCCCATGGAAGAGGCCATCAGCCAGAGGTTCATGGCTAGCCTGCAGACAGGGTAAGATTGGATCCCTCCCTGTTTGTTGATATACCACATTATTATGGTGTCTGTTTTGATAAGGAGAACCCCTGGCTTGAGATGGGGTTTGAAGGATGTCAGGAGCCTTCTGTACTGCTATCATTTTCTTCTGGTTGATGTGTAAGGGGAGGTGCTGGGCATCCCAAAGACCTTGGGTGCACTAGCCTTCTAGGTAAGTGCCCCAAGCAATGTCTGAGGTGTTGGTGGTAATGGTCTGCCCGGTTGGGTGGAGGGTGAAGGAAAGACCCCTGTCCTTGGCATAAGCCCCTGCCCACCAGAGAAACTCGGCCCTTATACAGGGGATCAGAAGGAAAGAGGTCTCTAGAGGCTGAGTGTGCTGACACCAGAGGTTCTTTAGATACCACTGAAGTTTTCTCATGTGAAGCCTGGCCAGAGGAATTAGAAGGATGCAAGATGCCATGTACCCCAAGGCTTGCAGGAACTTCCTCACAGTGAGGTGACTTCTGGAAGTTAGTTGGGTAAATTAGAGATGCAGGAAACTCTGCTTTTCTGAGGACAGGAAGGCCATTTGGGATGCTGTGTCCAGCAGTGCTCCCAAGAAAATGATCTTCCTGGTGGGGGTTTGCTTTGATTTCTTCTCGGTGATGGTGTACCTTAAGGAGGTTAGAGGGATTTGACAAATAGGAGGTCCTTGAGTAGCTTTTCTTTGCACTTTGCATGAGGCAGTTGTCCAAATAAGGGTAAATCTGTATATTTTTCTGTCTGCAAAAGGCTATGGCTGGGGCTAAGCATTTGGTGACTACCCTGGGAGCAGTAGATAAGCCAAAGGGTATTGCAGAGAATTGAAAGTGTTGTGAACCTGCTCTGAATCAAAGGAATTTCCTGCAGGATTCCCTTATGGGGATGTGGAGGTAGGCATCTTTTAGATCTAGGGTAACTAACCAGGCATTTTTTATCAGCATTGGCAGCAGCTGCTGCAAAGTTAGCATTTTGAAATTGGGGACCACTAGGGAGGTGTTCAGAATGGATAGATCCAGGATGGGGCACCAAGTGCCCTCTTCTGGGAACAAGGAATAGTCTGTAATAAAAGCCTTTGCCTGTTTGACCTGAGGGGAGAGGTTCTACTGCCCCTTGGGATATAAGAGCTTGGACTTGTTTCAATGCCTCTGCCCACTGATTTGGAGGAAAGTCTGGGTACCCTCTTGGAATTGGGAGTTCGGTGAAGGAGAATTTGTATCCCTGAAAAATGATCTTTAAGACTCATTGGTCCTTTGTTACAGAAAACTAGTTTTCTTTGCAGACGGAGAGCCTTCCTCCTAGTTTTTGTTGAGTGAAAAGAGGGCAGAGGGGGAGAGAGGGAGTCACAGAGTTTTTGCCATAGAGGGATGGCTTAAGAACTCCCTGCCTTTGGAGTGGAAGTGGTCCACAGTTTGGTTCTCTGCTGTCCCTGGGATCTGGGTGGCCTGTCCCTGCGGGGTTTACCTTGTCCCTGTCTGATGGGTGCAGGAAAAAACCAGTGTTTTGAGAGAAAATTCCTGCTGAACCTAGGAGGTTGTACGTGAAAGAAATCTTTTATGGTTTGCACAGATTTTGCTTTGTCTTCCATCTTTTTAAGAACCTCTTCTGCTTTTATTCCAAACAAGCAGTCCTTACCCAAGGGTGCATCAATTCATTTAGATTTGACACGATCAGGGAGAGGTTGTTCCTTCGGCCATGCAGGTCTCCTAATGACAGATCCTAGCTCTGCTGCCCTGGCTTGAGGCTTCTAGGGTGTCGGTATCCACAGTGTAATGAGTGTCTGGCCACTTGACAAGAAGAGTACAGTAAATCTGCTAACTCTTTCAAATTGGCACAGTCAGGAAAGGTTGAAATCTTTTGCTTTAATAGTTCCAAAGTGTGTTGTTGATATTTTAACGTGGAACTGACAGTTGAGTGCTCTGATAGCTAAGGTTACAGAGGTGTATACTTTACTACCCCATCTGTCCAGAGCTCTGGAATCCTTGTCACAAGGAATAGGATTCTTTGCAGAACTAGCCTGTGTCATGACCTCTGGTCTGCAGCAGGATTTCTGTACAGGTATTTGTGAGAATCTGGTACTCTGCAACACCTGTCAGGTTTAATGGGAGCAGAAGGGAGGGTGTCAGGAGCTAAGCTGAATTCATGGAAGAAGACATCAACCACCTCCAAGATTGGAGGGATGACCAAGGGTCTGTGCTGGGGCAAGTCTAGAAACTCAGTCTTTTCTTAGCCTGAGGGAAGTCCTGGGATTCCCAGTGGAAATGTTCCCTGAGGGTTTCAAGCGTTTCCCCAAAGGAACAATCTTCTGGTGGGGAGGCAGAAGGAATGGATTCCTCTGCATCTGAATCCTCATAAGCAGTCAGAGGTTGTTGTTCCTCTTCAAAATCTGAATAATCATACTGCTCAGAATCCTGTTCTGTCAGTATTTCAGGACAAGGGTCTCTTTTCCTTTTAGAAGTTGTGACCCGACTACCCCTGATAAGCGACACAAGATCCTCTGCCATTTTAAGCATTTGAGCTTGGCGTGACGAAGCAGGAGTAAGATGGTGGCTACAAGTAGATTTCCTAGGAGTAGCCTTGCTTCTAGGCCCAAGAGTATCCATCGGTCTGAGAGCAACGGTACTCGGATAAGAAGATGTCGATTTTTAGTGCGAAAGACCTCCTCGGAAAATGGTGCCTGCATAGCGGCTCCAGACCCAACTGAGGCAGAGACGACCAAAGGCTTAGAAGATGAAGATTTCTGCAGCATACAGGACTCTAAAAAAAAGTCTCGGTAGAGGCCTACGACGGTATAGTATCGGGCATCAGGGGCTGCAAAGGTGCCTCACTGAATTCCAGAGAACTGATGACATGCTTAGCGGTAGTCGTCGGAAGGCTTAGTCTTGTGTGGTCTGTCTCTATCTTTATGTTTTTTCGGAATGTCTACAGATTGTTGGCTGACAGATGCCATTTCAGAAAGTGAAGATGGAAGACAAAAATACCTGGCTACAAGAAGAGCTCTACAACAAATGGTTCTTGCGTTAAAGAGGGGACAGAACTGGTAACAGGGACGTCGTGTTCTGGGCCTAAACAACTGATGCATTATGAACTGAAGTCTCTGTGTGGGATTTGCTTTCCAAAGGGGAGACAATTGTTCACTTTTTCAGACATCGGTAAGTGCAAGAAAAAAGGGTCCCCAACAAGGTACGTCGCTTTAGACGCTTTCAGCTGTAATTCAAACTCTGCGACCGACCGGCACACTTGCGAACTGTTTCTGCTACGGGCTCCATGACAAGAAAGACTGATGTAATGGTGTCGGCTGCCTTGCTTTATAGCACTGATGACTTGACGTCAGTTAGCAAGTGACAGCAGCCGACGCAGAAAAACATTGACTCTGGTATTTGAGCCAGCCGAGGGCTACCACAGCAGGGACAACCCACAGCTAATAATTACAGCAGTGAAACACGAAGAACATCTAGCCCTGAATGGGTGCTGATTACATTGTTGGCACAAACTAGAAAACCTCTTCCATTCGCTAACATATGATTTTCAAGTAGCAGGCTTTCTTGACTCCATTAACACCTGCTGCACGGCCTCAGTAAAGAGGTACCCTAGAGGGAATTAAGACCCTGTCATCCAAGCAGTCTGTTGAATTTGATTGGGGTTGGTTTGTTTCAGACACCCCTGGTCTTCTGTGAGTAGATCCATTCTGTGAGGAAGATTGTGGTAAATTCCCCTGCCCACTTCCAAAGGAAAGGAGAAGTGCTGTTACCTGGACCAAATGGAAGTCACCACAATGATTTTTGGGGGTTCCTTCTTTATCTTTACAAGTTTCCTGGAAATCAGAGGAAAGGGTGGAAAAAGCATATTGGAATATTCTTGTCCAATGAAAGGAAAAGGCATCCGTCTTCCGGGCCTTCTTACATATAGTCCTGAAGTGGAAACTTGCCAGCTAACTGTTCAGACAGGAGGCAAAGAAGTCTACGTGAGGAACTCTCCACAGACGGATGAAATCTTGGAAGACCCCTAATCTAACTTCCATTCATGAGGATCTGCCCTTGTTCTGTTCAGGTTGTCTGCCACACAATTCTGCTCTGATAGAATGTAAGATGCTTGAAGAATGAGACTGTGCTGTGAAGCTATATTCCAAACTAAATTGGCTTGTCTGCAAAGTGGGTATGACCTGGTTCTCCCCTTCCTTGAATTACCACATGACTGTGGCATTGTCTGCATCAACTTGAAGATATCCCGGGGACCAAAAATGATTCCAAGTGT